>NC_091764.1:54857063-55158534 GCF_029378745.1 Bos indicus | reverse complement strand
TTGTCCTCAATGGTGAAAAATTAAAAGCATTTCCCCTAAAGTCAGGAGTAAGACAAGGGTGCCCACTCTCACCACTACTATTCAACATAGTTTGGGAAGTTTTAGCCACAGCAATCAGAGAAGAAAAAGAAATAAAAGGAATCCAAATTGGAAAAGAAGACATAAAGCCCTCACTGCAGATGACATGATCCTCTACATAGAAAACCTTAAAGACTCCACCAGAAAATTGTTAGAGCTAATCAATGAATACAGTAAAGTTGCAGGATAAAAAATTAGCACACAGAAATTCCTATACACTAACAATGAGAGAACAGAAAGAGAAATTAAGGAAACAATTCCATTCACCATTGCAATGAAAAGAATAGAATACCTTGGAATAAATCTACCTAAAGAAACAAAAGACCTATATATAGAAAACTATAAAATGCTGATGAAAGAAATCAAAGATGACACAAATAAATGGAGAAATATACCATGTTCATGGATTGGAAGAATCAATATAGTGAAAATGAGGATACTACGCAAAGCAATCTATAGATTCAGTGCAATCCCTATCAAGCTACCAACGGTATTTTTCAGAGAACTAGAACAAATAATTTCACAATTTGTATGGAAATACAAAAAACCTCAAATAGCCAAAGCAATCTTGCGAAAGAAGAATGGAACTGAAGGAATCAACCTGCCTGACTTCAGGCTCTACTACAAAGCCATAGTCATCAAGACAGTATGGTACTGGCACAAAAATAGAAAAATAGATCAATAGAACAAAATAGAAAGCCCAGAGATAAATCCACACACCTATGGACACCTTATCTTCAACAAAGGAAGCAAGAATATACAATGGAGAAAAGATAATCTCTTTAACAAGTGGTGCTGGGAAAACTGGTCAACCACTTGTAAAAGAATGAAACTAGAACACTTTCTAACACCATACACAAAAGTAAACTAAAAATGGATTAAAGATCTAAATGTAAGACCAGAAACTATAAAACTCCTAGTGGAAAACATAGGCAAGACACTCTCTGACATAAATCACAGCAGGATCCTTTATGACCCACCTCTCAGAGTAATGGAAATAAAAGCAAAAATAAACAAATGGGACCTAATGAAACTTAAAAGCTTTTGCACAACGAAGGAAACTATAAGCAAGGTGAAAAGACAGCCTTAAGAATCGGAGAAAATAATAGCAGACGAAGCAACTGACAAAGAATTAGTCTCAAAAATATACAAGCAGCTCTGTAGCTCAATTCCAGAAAAATAAATGACCCAATCAAAAAAATGTGCCAAAGAACTAAACAGACATTTCTCCAAAGAAGACATACAGATGGCTAACAAACACATGAAAAGATGCTCAGCATCACTTGTTATCAGAGAAATGCAAATCAAAACCACAGTGAGGTATTATCTCATATTGGTCAAAATGGCTGCTATCAAAAAGTTTACAAACAATAAATGCTGGAGAGGGTGCAGAGAAAAGGGAACTCTCTTACACTGTTGGTGGGAATGCAAACTAGTACAGCCACTATGGAGAACAGTGTGGAGATTCCTTAAAAAACTGGAAATAGAACTGCCATACGACCCAGCAATCCCACTGCTAGGCATACACACCAAGGAAACCAGAATTGAAAGAGACACGTGTACCCCAATGTTCATCGCAGCACTGTTTACAATAGCCAGGACATGGAAGCAACCTATATGTCCATCGGCAGATGAATTAATAAGAAAGCTGTGGTACATATACACAATGTAATATTACTCAGTTATTAAAAAGAATGCATTTGAATCAGTTCTAATGAGGTGGATGAAACTGGAGCCTATTATATAGAGTGAAGTAAGTCAGAAAGAAAAACACCAATACAGTGTATTAACACATACATATATATATATGGAATTTAGAAAGAAGGTAACAATGACCCTATATGTGAGACAGCAAGAGAGACACAGATGTAAAGAACAGACTTTTGGACTCTGTGGGACAAGGCGAGGGTAGGATGATATGAGAGAATAGCATTGAATCATGTACATTTTCATATGTGAAATAGATCACCAGTCTAGGTTTGATGCATGAGACAGAGTGCTCAGGGCTGGTGCATTGGGATGACCCTGAGGGATGGGATAGAGGGGGAGGGGGGTTCAGGATGGAGAACACATGTACACCCACGGCTGATTCATGTCAATGTATGGCAAAAACCACTTCAAAATTGTAAAGTAATTAGCCTCCAATTAAATAAATTAAAAAAGAAAAAAAATTTTGAATTAGTTTTCCAATATTCATATATTTAGATTTTATTTGGTTCTATAGGGCAATTTGGCTGTTTTAAAATTGTCTTACTATTCGTGCAGATAGTATATTTCTCAACTTTTAGGTCTTCTTTTTTAATGTTTTTAATTAAAATATAAATCTTATGCATCTTTTTCTAGATTTAGTCATAGGATTTTAAAGAGTTTTGTTGATTTTGGAAATGGTATTATTAAAGTGTTGCCAGTATGTAAAAAGTTATTGATTTTTGTATATTGTTCAACTCTCATATTTATCCTAATGTATTTTTAAATTGAAGTATAGTTGATTCTATTAGTTTCTGTTCTATTAGTTTCTGGTATACAGAAAAGTGATTCAATTATACATATGTATACATATTATTTTTCATATTCTTTTCCTTTATGGTTTATTAAAGGATACTGACTATAATTCCCTGTGATATACTGTAGGTCCTTGCTGTTTATGTATTTTACATATAGTAGTTCATATCTGCTAATCCAAAATTTCCAATTTATCCATTCTCCACTTACTTCTTTTGTAAACATATGTTTGTTTTCTATGACTGTGAGTCTGTTTCTTTTTCATAAATGAGTTCATTTGTGCCATATTTTTGGAGAAGGCCGTGGCACCCCACTCCAGTACTGTTGCCTGGAAAATCCGATGGACGGAGGAGCCTGGTAGGCTGCAGTCCATGGGGTCGCTGAGTCGGACACAACTGAGCAACTTCACTTTCACTTTTCACTTTCATGCATTGGAGAAGGAAATGGCAACCCGCTCCAGTGTTCTTGCCTGGAGAATCCCAGGGACGGGGGAGCCTGGCGGGCTGCCGTCTCTGGGGTCGCACAGAGTCGGACATGACTGAAGGGACTTAGCAGCAGCAGGTCCATCTATGTTGCTGCAAATGGCATTACTTTGTTCTTTTTTTACAGCTGAGTATTATTTCATTTTATATGTGTATACACCACATGTTCTTTATCCATTCATCCATTCATGGGCATTTAGGTTGCTTCCATGTCTTGGCTATTGTAAATAGTGCTTCTGTGAACACTGGGGTGCAGGTATCTTTCCAAATTATAGTTTTCTCCAGATACATGCGCAGGAATGAAATTTCTGGGTCATATGGCAGCTCTAATTTTAGTTTTCTAATTCTTTGGCCACCTCATGCGAAGAGTTGACTCATTGGAAAAGACTCTGATGCTGGGAGGGATTGGGGGCAGGAGGAGAAGGGGACGACAGAGGATGAGATGGCTGGATGGCATCACTGACTCGATGGACGTGAGTCTGAGTGAACTCCGGGAGTTGGTGATGGACAGGGAGGCCTGGCGTGCTGTGATTCATGGGGTCGCAAAGAGTCGGACACGACTGAGCAACTGAACGGAACGGAATGGAAAGAACCGCCTTACTATTATCCGTAGTGGCTGCACTAATTTACATTCCCACCAACAGTATAGGTGGTTTACTTTTCTTCACATCCTCTCCAGCATTTTTTATTTGTAGACTTTTTAATGATGGTCATTCTGACCAGTGTGAAGTGGTACTTCATTGTAGTTTTGATTTACATTTCTCTAATTAGCCATGATGAGCATCTTTTCATGTACCTACTGACCATGTGTATATCTTCTTTGGAGAAATATCTATTCAGATCTCTTGCCTTTTTGCATCCTTAGATTACTTTTTGTTGTTTTATTTAGGATATTTGTATTTATTTTCATGAGTTATATAGGCTTGTAATTTTCCTTTTTTGTTCTCTGTCTGATTTTTTAAAATTGAACTTTTAATTTTGTATTGGAATATAGCTGATTAACAATGTTGTGATATTTTCATGTGGACAGTAAAAGGACTCAGTCATACATATACTTGTACCCATTCTCCCCCAAATTCCCTCCCATCCAGGCTGCCACATAACACTGAAGAGTTTCCTGTGCTATACAGTAGATCCTTGTTGGTTATTCATTTTAAATATAGCATTGTCAGATTTTGATATCAATGTTATAGTCAACCAGTGGAAAGACTTGAGGAGTATTCCTTTTTTTTTCTGTTTTCTGGGAGACTTTGTTTAAGACTGATATGTTTAGGTTCTTGGAGACTGGTTGTATTTTTTTCACAAATCATTTAGGTTTAGTGTTTTCCTTGTGGAAGGATTTCAAACTACTGCTTCAGTTTTCTTAACAATTATAGGAAAATTCATTTTTTTCTTAAGCCAGTATGAGTATAGTATGTTTTGCTAGGAATTTTTCCATTTTTGCAAGATTTCAAGTTAATGGGCATTAAATTGTTTACAGAATTCTTTATTTTCTTTCAAAATGTCTTCTGCATCTACACTTTTATTTCATTTATTCCATTCTAGTACTATTATTTATACTTCTCTTTCCTCTTGATCACTTTTGCCTGAGGTTCCCTATCTTATTAGTCTTTTCAAAGAGCAATCTTTTGTTGTTACCAATTCCTTCAGTTATAAATATTTTTATTTCATGAATTTCTGCTGTTACTACCTTTCCTTCTCTTTCTTTGGATTGGTTTTACTGTTCTTTTAGTAACTTCCTAACTGGACATCTAGATTACAAGCCAATCTTTTATAATATGTGAACAAAGCTACCAATTTTACTGTATCCTTCAAGGTTTGTGTGTGTGCTGGGTCACTTTAGTTGTGTCCAGGTCTTTGTGATCCTATGGACTGTAGCCTGACAGGCTCCTCTGTCCATGTGATTTGCCAGGTAAGAATACTGGAGTGGGTTGCCATGCCCTTCTCCACCTACAGGGTTTACTATGTAGCATTTTTATTATTATTCAATTCTAAATTTTAAAATTCCCATTATGTTTTCTTCTTGAATCCATGAAATTATTTATAGTATATTTTAAAAGCCTCACTGTGTTAGTACATTCTGTTATCAATTTTTAACTTGTGTTGTCAGAAAATATACTTTATATAATATTGATATTTTGAAATTCATTAATTCTTGGCCTAGTATTAATTGTTGTAAATGTTCATGTGTGCTTCAGAATAGTGTCTATTGCTTGAATCTTGAGATTAGAACTTGAAATATGTCATTTGGATCAAGCTTATTAACTGTGTTCAAATATTTTTGAATTTTCATCTCTGAGTTATTAATAATTGAAGGATATGTTTAAAGTCTGTATGATGATGAATTTTAAAATGTATTCCTATAATTTTTTCAATTTGGCTTTATATATTTCAGGCTACTTTTAGGTGCATTAAATTTAGAATATTCCTATCTTTCTTATGAATTGCATTTTTATCATTACAAATCAATATTCTTATCACTAAAATTTTTTTTGTCCTAAAGTTTGTTGTGTTTGGTGTTAATACAGCTATACATTTGTCTGGTATATACTTTCCTTTTACTTTCAAACTTGCCATATTCTTATGCATTAAAAGTAACTCTTACAAAACTGTGTATGTATATGTGTTTTGTAAGAGTTGCTTTTAATGCATAAGAATATGGCAAGTGATCTGACAACCTCTCTTTTTGTCAAATGACAAGTTAGTCCATTAATATTTATTATGATTAATTTAAGAGATTCTCAAGAAATATATAGTTTTTAAAAAACTATAGTTTTCTTATTCTATAATGCCTCGTCTTGATTTTCCCTATTGGAAGATAATGGTGGAAGTGTTAGCTATTAACAACACTACAGTATCACTATAATATTATTGCAATATTAACATTGCAATATATGATAATAATATTATAATATATGATAATATATATATAATAATATTGCAATATATGATAATCAAATCAATGCATTATACACCTTAAACTTACACAATGTTATATGTCAATGGTACCTCAATAAATCTGGGCAAAAAGAAGATATTGGACTGTTATGGAATGAGAAAAGAATATTTTTTTTGAAATTATTAGTATCTATCACACTGAAAAAGAGGTTAAAAGGAATACAATTATGGTTCCACAAACAGATGCAGAAGACCCAAGTTTGAACCCTGGGTTGGGAAGATCCACTGGGAGAGAGCATGGCAACCTACTCCAGTATTCTTGCCTGGAGAATCCCATGGACAGAGGAGCCTGGTGGGCTACGGACTATAGGGTCACCAAGAGTTGGACAGGACAAGCAACTGAGCATGTACGCACAGAACTTCTGTGATTGGCTTTCTTGCTGAATGCAGGGAGTACACAGATGAATTAGAAGTGGTTTGGGTTTACATGAAACTGACAATATTGAAAGGGAAGGAGTTACTCAAACACCCAAGTATAATGTGACATTAGAAGATCAGACATGGCCTGTGGCCTTGAGTTGCTCACAGGTTAGTGGCTTAGAGACAGGAAAAGGATTCAGTGCTGGACTAAAGGTTGCCTGAGTAGGTGTTCTGGAGTGGGGAATCTGGGATGCTTATTGCAGAGGGTCTCAGGGCACTGGAGGGCATTCATTCATCACTTACCTAAATTTTACCGTATACTACATCATGCCAGGCACTGTCTCAGACTTTGGGGTTATAACAATGAACAAGATAGACAAAGTTCCTATCCTCAGAAGACTTAGTTGAGAGTGTGTGAACATGTGGGGCAGATAGTAAATGCATGGACACTTAAGTGAACCCACACTGACAAAAGAGAAAGCCAGGGTAACGAGTGGGACCACTGTTGGGAAAGGCTTCTCTATGGAGGTGGAATCTCAGCTGAATGAAGAGAGAGAGTCAGTCATGGGGGAAGACTTGGGGGATGAATGTTTCAGGTGGAGAGATCATCTCTTCCAAATTCCATAAACAGGCCTCATCTTGGCATGTTTGGGACAGAAAGCCTGCAGTGACTTTCGGGAAGTGGTTGGTTTCCATTTCTGCAGAACTGATTTAGAGATTAACAAGCCTCTCCTGCTGTGTGTAACTAGAGGACAACCATGGCTTTTCCCAAGCTCCTCTGGGGAGCGCTGGACTTCTGGGCAGTCACATTACTGTGTGAAGCTGAACTTATGACATTAGGATGCAATTTAACAAGCCTCGGAGATGCTGCTTGAGGTAGATATACTCTCTCGCTTGCCCCATTCCTCGGGCTGTGCTTTGATCTGTGCCAATTTTCAGAATAATATAGAGGAAACTACAAACTCAAATAGGAAACTTAGACTCTATCAATTTATTTTTTCCATTTTATAGCTTTTCCTTCTGTCCAGGCTCTGTTCTGACAAGCCAAAGCTTTTTGGCAAATCGGCTGAAAAGTAAACTTAAAACAAATGAATATGATTATAGGAAGCCAGCCTACCAGGATTACTCTATTAGAGAACTTGTTTAGACAAAAACTATTTTCTTATTCCTGCAACTGACAAAACTGAAGGAAAATCACTCATGTTTGAAAGCAAAGTATAGTAAAGTGCTATAGTGTACCACCAGCTTTGTCAAAGGAAAGATAAACAAACTACAGGCAACAATGTGTTGCTGAAAATACTAGGTCAGATGTTTATTTAAAAAGAAGAGAATCCCAGAAATGAGTGACAGCTTGATTCCAAAGGTGGAGAATATAAAAGCTTTATAAAGAATAGTATACCATGGTTTTGAATATGGACTTTGTGATTGGGTCAATATACCAATAAAGTATAGTTTGGCAGGGGGGAAAGCATATTGATTTCTCAAGAAAGAAGTTAGACCAAGCTACATTTTTAATCCAATGTTAATCTCTAACTAGAGAACTGATTCAGATATTCTAATATTCTTCGTAGCTTGGTTTAAAAATAAGGCAAATAAAAAAAAATTGGCCATCAGAAGTTTTCTTGTTGATTACGGAACCAATGAATAGTGGATAAAACTGATGATTTGGAAAGATTTATTAAAACGTATATTCAGTGTGACCAAGTATGCTGACATGCCCAAAGATAGTCCCACTTCACATTTCATTCCAATACAATTATTAACAGTAGCTCCCTTCATTCTCAAAAGTATTTCCCTAGTTAGAGTAGATCCTGGAAGTCACAATTCTTTCCAGGATGCAGTCTATCTGTCCAGCAACTGTATTTTTCTGCTTAATTTCCATATCTGCTTCATTCATCCATTTACAAATACTTCTGAAAAGTGCAATACCAGATATTTTTCCAGTCCTGGAAATTACAAAAAAAGAATAAAAAACAAGAAACAAGTATACTCCTTGAAGTGCTCAGAGTATGTAATGATTAGTGCAAGATGGACATAAATTGTTTTTCTCAATTCAGTGCATCAGTGAGATCACACCACGTGCTCAGCACTGATCAGGTCCCAAGGAGATAAAGGGATGAGCAAGACAGGGTCTCTGTCTTTAAGAAGGAGTCATACTGGTTGATCTGCTTGTCTCCAACTATTAATCAGATGATTAAAAGCCTCCAATGGCTTCTCATTTCACCTGGAATAAATTCTGAGCTCCTTGTCTTGGACTTGAAGCCTTTATTTGCTCCCCCACCCCTTGCCTTTGTGATCTGATTTCACCCTCCTCTTCCCCTAATTCACTAAGCTTCAGATACACTGGCCTTTTTCTCTGTTCCTGGCATGGTCTGAGCTTGTCCTTGCCTCAGGCCCTTTGCATTTGCCTCTTTCTCTACATTTAAACTCCTTCCCCTGTCATCCTGTGGCTGACCCCTTTGCATCATTTGTGTCTAGGCTCAAATGTGACCTCTTCCAAGAGGCTTTCCCTCACCTCATTATCTCCCCTCTGTATGTTTTACCTTGGTTTATTTGCTGCATAGCCTTTATCACCTCTGAAAGTAATTTTGAAGTATGTATTGCTCTTGGAGGTTATGTTTTCATGACAAAATGTAAGCCGACTCTTATCTGTCTTGTGTGTGCTCAGTCACTCAGTCATGTCTGACTCCTTGCAACCCCATAGACTGTAGCCCACAAGACTCCTCTGTCCATAGAATTCTGCAGGCAAGAATACTGGAGTGGGTTGCCATTACCTCCTCCAGGGGATCTTCCCGACCCAGGGGTGTTACCACATCTCTGCATCTCCTGCGTTGGCAGGCAGATTCCTTACCACTGAGCCATGTGTCTTGCATGCATGGTAAGTTGCTCTAGTCATGTCTGACTCTTTGCAATCCATAGACAGCAGCTTGCCAGGCTCCTCTGTCCATGGGATTCTCCATGCAAGGATACTAGTGAAAGTGAAAGTTAAGTCGCTCAGTCGTGTCTGACTCTTTGCGACCCCATGGACTGTAGCCCACCAGGATCCTCCGTCCATGGGATTCTCCAGGCAAGAATACTGGAATGGGTTGCCATTTCCTTCTCCAGGGGATCTTCCTGACCCAGGGATCGAACCCAGGTCTCCTGCATTAGAGGCAGACGCTTTAACCTCTGAGCCACCAGGTCCAGTATCTAGTAGGATACTAGAGTGGCTTACTGTGTCCACCTCCAGGAGATCTACCCAACTCAGGGATCAAACCTGCATCTCTTATATCTCCTGAATTGGCAGGCAGAGTCTTTTACCTAGCAACACCTGGGAAGCCCATACCACCTGTCTTGACATTGCCAAATCCTTGTACCTAGAGCAGTGCTTGACACATAGTACGCGCTCAATAAATATTTTTGGATGAATGAATAGGTGCACTTTGTGACTCTTTGAACTTACACTAACTTCTTGCAGTTCAACAAGTACTCTTTAAAAATTTTCTTTTTAAAATATTGAATTGCTTTAAAATGTGTTAGTTTCAGGTGTACAGCAAAGTGATTCAGTTATATATCTATTGTTTTCCAGATTATTTCCCCTTATCAGTCCAGTTCAGTTCAGTTGCTCAGTCGTGTCCGACTCTTTGCAACCCCATGAATCGCAGCATGCCAGGCCTCCCTGTCCATCATCAATTCCCAGAGTTCACTCAAACTCATGTCCATCGAGTCGGTGATGCCATCCAGCCATCTCATCCTCTGTCATCCCCTTCTCCTCCTGCCCCCAATCCCTCCCAGCATCAGGGTCTTTTCCAATGAGTCAACTCTTCGCATAAGGTGGCCAAAGTATTAGAGTTTCAGCTTTAACATCAGTCTTATAAAATATTGAGCATACTTCTCTGTGCTATACAGTAGCTCCTTTTTGTTTATTTTATATTAATACATAAAAATATGTGTATATATTAATCCCAAACTCAAAATCTATCCCTTCACCTTCCCTTTTTTTCTTTAGTAACCATAAGTTTCAATAAGCGTCCTTAAAAGCCTTTCCCCAGCCTCTTGCCTTCCTCCTTTCACGTGATCTTTTTGCACATTGAGTTCTTGAGCTTGTTACGCTCAGTCCGTTATCTTGACAAAAGAGTTATTTTATGTAACCTGCTCCAATACACCAAGGTTGACTTTTGAAACTCACACTGGTTCAGGACTGCTCTGGCTGTTGCCTTCTGTGCCTCCCTGCTCTAATAAAATGCAAACTGGAAGAGATTTTCAGTTATTTCTCTTGCCTCCTTTCGTATCTGAAGAATGAATACCAATCCATTTCAGACAAGAGTGGCCAATGAGAAATCCATGGCTTTAGCCAGGCAGTGGCGGGGCTGTGCTCAGAATTACAAGATGACACTCCTGCTTATTAGTAAACAGGATATGAATTTTGAGTATTTACTGCTGTAATGGTGATGGTGTGTCTGGTCCCTTTGGAGGCAGGGCTGTTGATATAGGTGAGAGATGCCTCATTTGTTGTCAGTTCAAAATTAATTGGTCAGTGAGGGTATCAGGTTTGCAATGTTGGCTGCATCACCCTCTTGCTTTAGTCAGAACAGCTTATTTGAACTATGCATAAGCTTTGTTATCCCTTTACATGGAATAATCTTCTATTTCCTCTAAAACAACACCTTAACTTCTCAACGAAATGCTGTGGACATGACTAAGGATAAAAAGAAGTGTAGTGATTTCAAACGTGGTGTCAAACATGGGTAGTGTCTTGAATGATAGTGATTTGTTTTTTCACATGTTCTCTCAACAATCCTTTCAGGTACACAAAGCAGGATTAACACATTCCTGAGATGAGCTGTGGGAGTTGAAGTCCATAGGGCCAGAAAATAGCAAAGCAAGAGCTCATTTTGGATCTTCTGAGGCCAGATTGTAATTTCCATCACATCACACTTTTTCCCTCTGTGAAGAATAAAGGAGGAGGGAGGAGGTGTAGGCAAGGAAAGCAGGAATAAGCAGGTCTGATGCCTGTAGCCTTGGCAAGATTAAGTAGGAAGAGCTTCAGACCACAGCATAGTTCTGAGAAACTTCCAATCAGTCAGTGGGGAATCCCTGACTAAATCCTTTAGAGCAGGAGTTGGTAAACCATGGCCCATGGAACAGATCTAGCCTGGTTTTGTAAAGAAAACTTTATTGGAATATAGTCACACCCTTTCATTTACATATCACCCTTGGCTGTTTTTCATGATAAAATGGCAGAGTTGAGTAGTTGCAACAGAGAATGAAGGGCTGAAAAAATATAAAATCTAAAATATTTATTATCACTTTAGAGAAAAAAAATACTTAAACTTTTTAACTTAACTTTGCTTTAGAATAATTCCATGTTGGATAGGAATTGCCCCACCAAGTTCAGTTTCTGAGAACAGCCCTAGGAAAATGTGGTCTTGGTGCAAATGTTGCCCCTGGGTGGACACAAAAGTGTGAGAGTTGGAGGTTTTTAGGGAGCTATGTCCTTCATAGAAAGTTCTCTTAAAGGGAGATGTGTATTGGGGCACCTCTATGGCTACCACACAATCCAGCCATTGATTAACTATTCTGACTGTAAGTGGGATCTCCAACCCGTTGCACTGAAAATGGAAATCACTTAAAATGCAACTTAAGTAGAAAGGCTGACTTAACTTAATAGACTGCACAGTAGGAATTATTTTCCTGGGATTTGACTTGATGAACTCTTTCTTAGTCGATAAAGCAGAGTTGTTGACAGAGGTACAGGGTGATGTTGGAAAGAACACTGAATGGTTGGAAAACTGGGACCTTGTCCAACGTTGACTATTAATTACCTCTCTGGCCTCAATGTGTCACATCTAGGCTTCAGCAGTCCCATTTATAAAATACGAGGTTTAGACTGCTGCTGCTTACTTGCTTCAGTCGTGTCCAACTCTGTGCAACCCTATGGACTGTAGCCCACGAGGCTTCTCCGTCCATGGCATTCTCTAGGCAAGAATACTGGAATGGATTTCCATGTCCTCCTCCAGGGGATATTCCTGAGTTTTAGACTACAGGACTGTTAATTCTTTCTTCAAATTGCAACAAGTATAATACAGAGACATTCTAACCAAAGAGGTGGATCTGAGCTAGTGGCCAGCATTTGGTAGATCAAGATGAGGGATGATGACCCAGTATGGATGGGAGGTATTATCTACCTAGTGTGGGAGAAACTGTAGCGAGGAGAGATTTGGAATTTTCCAGTAACACAAATTGTCCCTTTTTAATTTCAGAATAGGCAAGAGTCTATTTAGGAAGATGTTCAATTACATTATACTGTGGTCTAGCAAGTGGAAACACTCCTTAACATAGACAATGGCAACTTCTCTGGCAGTCTAGTGGTTAGGACTCGGCACTTTCACTGTAATTGCCTTGGGTTCACTCCCTGCTTGAGGGAACTAAGATCCCACAAGGTTCTTGGTCAAAAAAAAAAAAAAAAAAAAAAAAAAAAGAAGCAGGAATAGAAGGAACATACCTCAACATAATAAAAGCTATATATGACAAACCCACAGCGAACATTATCCTCAATGGTGAAAAATTGAAAGCATTTCCTCTAAAGTCAGGAACAAGACAAGGGTGCCCACTTTCACCATTACTATTCAACATAGTATTGGAAGTTTTGGCCACAGCAATCAGAGCAGAAAAAGAAATAAAAGGAATCCAAATTGGAAAAGAAGAAGTAAAACTCTCACTATTTGCAGATGACATGATCCTCTACATAGAAAACCCTAAAGAGTCCACCAGAAAATTACTAGAAATAATCAATGACTACAGTAAAGTTGCAGGATATAAAATCAACACACAGAAATCCCTTGCATTCCTATACACTAATAATGAGAAAACAGAAAGAGAAATTAAGGAAACAATTCCATTCACCATTGCAACGGAAAGAATAAAATACTTAGGAATATATCTACCTAAAGAAACTAAAGACCTATATATAGAAAACTATAAAACACTGGTGAAAGAAATCAAAGAGGACACTAATAGATGGAGAAATATACCATGTTCATGGATTGGAAGAATCAATATAGTGAAAATGAGTATACTACCCAAAGCAATTTATAGATTCAACGCAATCCCTATCAAGCTACCAACAGTATTCTTCACAGAGCTAGAACAAATAATTTCACAATTTATATGGAAATACAAAAAACCTCGAATAGCCAAAGCGATCTTGAGAAAGAAGAATGGAACTGGAGGAATCAACCTACCTGACTTCAGGCTCTACTACAAAGCCACAGTTATCAAGACAGTATGGTACTGGCACAAAGACAGAAATATGGATCAATGGAATAAAATAGAAAGCCCAGAGATAAATCCACGCACATATGGACACCTTATCTTCGACAAAGGAGGCAAGAATATACAATGGATTAAAGACAATCTCTTTAACAAGTGGTGCTGGGAAATCTGGTCAACCACTTGTAAAAGAATGAAACTGGACCACTTTCTAACACCATACACAAAAATAAACTCAAAATGGATTAAAGATCTAAACATAAGACCAGAAACTATAAAACTCCTAGAGGAGAACATAGGCAAAACACTCTCCGACATATATCACAGCAGGATCCTCTATGACCCACCTCCCAGAATATTGGAAATAAAAGCAAAAATAAACAAATGGGACCTAATTAACCTTAAAAGCTTCTGCACATCAAAGGAAACTATTAGCAAGGTGAAAAGACAGCCTTCAGAATGGGAGAAAATAATAGCAAATGAAGCAACCGACAAACAACTAATCTCAAAAATATACAAGCAACTCCTACAGCTCAACTCCAGAAAAATAAACGACCCAATCAAAAAATGGGCCAAAGAACTAAATAGACATTTCTCCAAAAAAGACATACAGATGGCTAACAAACACATGAAAAGATGCTCAACATCACTCATTATCAGAGAAATGCAAATCAAAACCACTATGAGGTACCATTTCACACCAGTCAGAATGGCTGCGATCCAAAAGTCTACAAATAATAAATGCTGGAGAGGGTGTGGAGAAAAGGGAACCCTCTTACACTGTTGGTGGGAATGCAAACTAGTACAGCCACTATGGAGAACAGTGTGGAGATTCCTTAAAAAACTGGAAATAGAACTGCCTTATGATCCAGCAATCCCACTGCTGGGCATACACACTGAGAAAACCAGAAGGGAAAGAGACACGTGTACCCCAATGTTCATCGCAGCACTGTTTATAATAGCCAAGACATGGAAGCAACCTAGATGTCCATCAGCAGATGAATGGATAAAGAAGCTGTGGTACATATACACAATGGAGTATTACTCAGCCATTAAAAAGAATACATTTGAATCAGTTCTAATGAGGTGGATGAAACTGGAGCCTATTATACAGAGTGAAGTAAGCCAGAAGGAAAAACATAAATACAGTATACTAACGCATATATATGGAATTTAGAAAGATGGTAACAATAACCCGGTGTACGAGACAGCAAAAGAGACACTGATGTATAGATCAGTCTTATGGACTCTGTGGGAGAGGGAGAGGGTGGGAAGATTTGGGAGAATGGCAATGAAACATGTAAAATATCATGTAGGAAACGAGTTGCCAGTCCAGGTTCGATGCATGATGCTGGATGCTTGGGGCTGGTGCACTGGGACGGCCCAGAGGGATGGTATGGGGAGGGAGGAGGGAGGAGGGTTCGGGATGGGGAACACATGTATACCTGTGGCGGATTCATTTTGATATTTGGCAAAACTAATACAATTATGTAAAGTTTAAAAATAAAATAAAATTAGAGGAAAAATTCTAAAAAAAAAAAAAAAAAAAGAAAAAGAAAATAAAAAAAAAGTAGATAATGGTGATAATAGCCTCACAGAGCCTGTCTGGTGGTTGCAGGAGGGCCATTGTGCTGGATCATAGAGGAGGGGTTTTTCTTCCTACTTCTTGACCAGATTTGTTCCATCTTGGAGGAGAAAGTCAGAGGAGCTTATATTTATCATCTGTGTGTACCCATGAGAATCAGTGGGGAGGAATTAAACTGAGACACAGGAAATTCAGGAAACACCACTGCCTACATGAAACCCAGACACTAAAAGTTTGTATATGTATAATATAGATTTTCCTTGTTTGAACTTCTCATATAGCTCTGTGGTAACAGTATCAGTGTCAAACCCTAGATTTTCCCTGGAAGGCTGGAAGTAGTTCATAAGAAAGGAGAACAGTTCTTCCAGTTCTTAGACATAGGGCTGTTAAACTTAGAAAATAAAAATACAGGATGCCCCATTCAAGTTAAACTTGAATGCAGAGAAACAATGAATAATTCTTTTAGTATCAATAAAATACAAATATATTTGTATTTTATTCGGCAATGCTGAGTGAGACCCACTTCCTGGGAGAGTTAATGAAGAGATTTTGATACTAGGTGGCATCACCGACTCAATGGACATGAGTTTGGGTAAACTCCGGGAGTTGGTGATGGACAGGGAGGCCTGGTGTGCTGTGGTTCATGGGGTCACAAAGAGTCAGACATGACTGAGTGACTGAACTGAACTGAATTGAAAAAAGTTGAAAAGAGTGAGTGGACTGTGGCTAGAACAGGGGTGGTGGTGGTCATTTTAATGTCTGTCTTTAGTGTCTTTTCTTATTCTCTAGCTAGCATGTGATATATTTTTAAAATGATAAAGTAAGAAATAAAGGTTTAACCCCACCATTAGAATGATCAGAGTTTATTTGAGGAGGGCTTCATTGGTGGCTCAAAGGGTGAAGAATCTGCCTGCAATGCAGGAGATCCTTGATCGAACCCAGGTTCGATCCCTGGGTCAGAAAGATCTCCTAGAGTAGGGAATGGCAACCCACTCCAGTATTCTTGGCTGGAGAATTCCGTGGACAGAGGCACCTGGGATCTGCAGTCCATGGGGTCACAAAGAGTCAAACACAACTGAGCAATTGTGTATTGACTAGAACTTTAAGTTCAGTTGTAACTACCGAACTGACCCAGATCCATATCAAACATTGTGGTAACTGGGTTTTTCGAGTCATAGTGAGAGTGAGATTGCTCACTAAGAATGCCCACATCATGGCTGAACTAAGAATGTATTCTATCATTTTATGGGAAAATAAACTGTTCTGGAAGTATAAGTATCACTTTTTGGACTTTTTTTCTGAATCCCACTGAATTACAAAATATGAAAATTTTTAGTTGATTCAAAGCAACAATGAGAAATGTTGCTGAACTCTTTTTAGCCAGCAAATAGACATAGATAATACTATCACCTGGAGGAGCGTGGGGGTACTAGAAAGCTTTCCTTTTACTTATTAGAGAAGGCCACAGTGAAAAACAAAACAAAACAACAACTTTCCATCAGGAGCAGAATAACATTATAAACTTTCTTTTTCAATACCTTTTTCTATTATTGTTCATTGAAACTTTATGCTTATATCAGTTAGCATAATTTTGACAAGCTTCAAAATATCTGCAACTATAATTGAAGGATTCCCCCTTTAATAAAATTTAATTTACACTGGATAGTAGGGAGTGCTAGACATAAAGGATATTTGTGAGCATGTTATAAAAAATAGGCCATTTAACTGAGTTTCATCACTTAAGTTGCATAAAGATATTAACTAGAAAGCTAACCTTCACAAAGTTAGAAGCTGCTGGCAAAGTTCCTAAACTCAGTGAAAATCTGTGAGATCTTTATTCCTTTATTCCTTTTATATTCCACACTATATCTCTCTCCATCCAATAACTCTTGTCCCAAGCCACGTTCTTCCATTTCCAATTCCCCATTTTTTATTGGCATGCAATTAGCCTCACAGTCAAAGTTATGGTTTTTCCAGTAGTCATATATGAATGTGAGAGTTTGACCAAAAAGAAAACTGAGAAGTGAAGAATTGATGCTTTTGAACTGTGGTGTTGGAGAAGACTCTTGAGAGTCCCTTGGACTGCAGGGAGATCAAACCAGTCAGTCCTAAAGGAAATCAGTCCTGAATATTCATTGGAAAGACTGATGCTGAAGCTGAAACTCCAATACTTTGGCCACTTGATGCAAAGAACTGACTCAGAGGAAAAGACCCTGATGCTGGGAAAGATTGAAGGCAGGAGAAGGGGATGACCAAGGATGAGATGGTTGGATGGCATTACCAACTCGATGGACATGAGTTTGAGCAAGCTCTGGGAATTGGTGATGGACAAGGAGGCCTGGTGTGCTGCAGTCCATGGGGTCACAAAGAGTTGGACACGACTGAACAATTGAACTGACTGAATTAGCCTCATAATTGAACCACACTGAGCTTAACACGAGGACTCTCATTTCTCATCATATGTTGCTTTAAAAGATCATATATCAGCTCTTCTTACTGTCTTCTCAGCTTAGAATCTGCCTGGCTTTTAAAGATAATGTTCAAAACATTCTATCTGTTTTGTTGTGATATCCTCTTCTCTTCCAGTCTCTGTCAAGGGCTGTTTTGCAGTTATCCAGAATTATTCCAAAGTTTGTGGTACAAAACAACAACTGTTTTATTATGTGCATTCATCCTGTGGGTGAGGAATTCGGACCAGAAATTGTGGAGAGGACTTATTTCTGCTTTCACATGCCTGGGACTCGGATGAGAAGGCTCTAACGATTGGGCATGGCTTCAATAGCTAATGGTCTGAATTTCTTCACTCACATATCTGGTGCCAGGGCTGGGGTGCCTCAGATACTGCACTTAGCTGAGACTATCACCTGGAATCAGTGCATGTGGCTGTTTGAGTGACTTGAGCTTCCTCAGACCACGGTGACCTCAGGAGGTCACACTTCTTACAAAGCAGCTTGGGGTTGCAAGAGCAGGTGTTCCACAGCTCAAGGCAGAGGATGCATGGCCTTGTGTGACCTAGCTTCAGAAGACATACAGCATTGCTTCCCTTGAACTTTATTAAAGAAAATAGTCAACTAGCCTGTTCTGATTCAAGGAAATAAAGCTAGTCACCTAACCTGCCCTGAAAATACAGACTTCACTCCTTGATAGGAGGAACACTCAAGAATTTGTAGTCATGGTTTAGAATTGCCACATGCAGTAAACTTTAGGTGGGCTTCTTGTCTACACAAGAGGCCAGAGGGTCAGCCACATGGGCATCCTAGACATTTCTTGTACTGGACATTGTTCATGCATGTTATCTTATTTGGGAAGAAAAAAACTTTTATGAAGACAGGAAGCTAAGCATGCATTGAATTTGTGAATACAGATGGAATGAAAAACACACACATGTAAAGATATGCAGAGAGACAGAGACTGACAGAGAGAGAGGGTGTGAGAGAGATCTAGAAGTATGAGAAATAGAGACAAATTTCCTAAGAATAAGGCCCAAGAACACTTCAAGGGATGTGTATCCTCTAAAATTGTTGGAAACATTCTCTGTGTGTGTTTGTGTACTTTGGGGAGAGTTTTAGTCTTGTATCCTTGAGATCTGTCACCTCCAAGCAATTTGATGCAAGAAGATGCGAGACTTGAATTGTGTGAGAAAAGATGCAGTGTATATTTTGTTTCAAGGAAAAATTTTGCAGATAGTTGTTGGAAATAAAATAGGTAAATCAGGCAGGGTGTTGATACAGACTCAGTTATGCAAGAACTAGGACATTTACGATTTTTCTATGCATCAGTTTAAGTCTTGTTCTAAATCCTCCCTCTGCTGAGTCACCTGTCCCTGACACCCACCTTGGGGATGAGCTGATGCTTTGATTTTCTTCAGAGCCAGATATGAACATGATCCCTGGTCTGTGGTGCCCATTGGTCACTAAAGGGCACTTGTGGTCTCATGCCATATGGTTTCTTCAGGTCCAGTGAGTGTTGCTTCAAGACCATGGTTGGAGCTGAGAATCCTTGGGAGGTTGGAAATTGCAGCTTAGGAGTCTTCCTTCCAAGATCTTACTGTTTCTCATGAAGAAGGGAATCTCAGGATACACCAACACTGATCTCCTGCTTTCAGGTGAACTTACTCTATTATCTCCCTCACACTCTCAGAATCATGGTCTCCCCCTCCCTCCTCCTTCTGCTCACCTGACACAATCTTCCAATGATGTTCAGTTCAGTTCAGTCACTCAGTCGTGTCTGACTCTTTCCGATCCCATGGATTGCAGCAAGCCAGGCCTCCCTGTCCATCACCAACTCATGGAGCTTGCTCAAACTCATGTCCATCAAGTTGGTGATGCCATCCAACCATCTCATTCTTGGTTGTCCCCTTCTCCTCCTGCCTTCAATCTTTCCCAGCATCAGGGTCATTTCCAATGAGTCAGTTCTTTGCATCAGGTGGCCAAAGTATTGGAGTTTCAGCTTCAGTATCAGTCCTTCCAATGAATATTCAGGACTGATTTTCTTTAGGATCGACTGCTTTGATCTCCGTGCAGTCCAAGGGACTCTCAAGAGTCTTATCCAATGCCACACTTCAAAAGCATCAACTCTTTGATGCTCAGCCTACTTTATGGGCCAACTCTCACATCCATCCATGACTACTGAAAAAACCGTAACTTTGACTAGACAACTTCATCAGAAACAATGTCTCTGCTTTTTAATATACTGTCTAGGCTGGTCATAGCTTTTCTTCCAAGGAGCAAGTGTCTTTTAATTTCATGGCTGCAGTCACCATCTGCAGTGATTTTGGAGCCCCCAGGAATAAAGTCTCTCACTGTTTCTTTCTTTTTTTTAAAATGACTTTATTATTGTTATTTTTTTAACTTTACAATATTGTATTGGTTTTGCCATATATCAACATGAATCCACCACAGGTATACATGTGTCCCCCATCCTGAACCCTCTACCCTCCTCCCTCCCCATACCATCCCTCTGGGTCTCTCACTGTTTCCATTGTTTCCCCATCTATTTGCCATGAAATGATGGGACCAGATGCCATGATCTTAGTTTTCTGAATGTTGAGTTTTAAGCCAATTTTTTCACTCTCCTCTTTCACTTTCATCAAGAGGCTCTTTAGTTCTTCTTTGCTTTCTGCCATAAGGGTGGTGTCATCAACGATGGTGAAAAGAAAGTGAAAGTGAAGTCACTTAGTCATGTCCGACTCTTTGTGATCCCATGCACTGTAGCCCACCAGGCTCCTCCATCCATGGAATTTTCTAGGCAAGAGTACTGGAGTGGATTGCCATTTCCTTCTCTAGGGGATCTTCCTGACCTAGGGATCGAATCCGGGTCTCCTGCATTGTGGGCAGATGCTTTACCATCTAAGCCACAAGGGAATCAATGATGGTGGGCTCTTCTAAAAACAAAGAGAGTAGCTGACTTCGAGGAACACTGGCTTTCTGTTCTGTAAATCTCCCATGGTAGTGAAGTGCAAAGCCTGCTACCTGCTAGAAAAATAGCAGGGGGTGGAAGGAAGATAAGAGAGAACAAAATACACATTATCACCTCAAAAATACATCCTACTACCTAAGTGGGGTTTTCTCCCACTTATGCTAGAGCATTTGATTTTCATATGTAACAAGAAGGAATAATTTCAGCTGCAAGTAACTCATCTACAGTGCTTTAAACACTTAACCATTTGTTTTAGAAATTAAAAAAAAAAAACTGGAGGTAGATAGATCTCAGTGTTGATTCAGTAGGTTGTGCAATTCTTTTGGCTTTTTCTTCATGATTATTGTTTTATGACCGTAAGATGGATACTGTTGCTCCAGACATCTTGCCTGCATTCCAACAGTCTACGTGTTGCCAATCTTAACCTTAGGCCACCTTCTTGTTTATCTCTGGTTCACTTGCATGAAGCATTATAATTTGGTAGTCCCAATTCTGCCATATCATTTTGGAATCTCAGAATTTGAAATTAGAATGCAATCTTACCTTGTACTTTATGTCTTGGGCTAAGAAAAAGAAAACAATTCACACCCTGAGATGAAACAGACAAACAAGCAAAATCAGGGTCAATCTATATTGTGGTGTTTTTCCCAAGTGTCTGCAACTGATTCCTTTGTAGGTCATCGATGCTTAACTTCTGAGTTTTCCGTTGGCAGAAGACAAAGGCCTGATCTCTGCTTTGCATGAACTGTCTCTCTGGAATTCTTAGTGATTGCCATCCAGCCTTGCCACTTTCAGGACGGAGAATTTACCACTTCTAAAGAGGCCTCTAACAGTTTTGGCCCAATCCAACTACTAGAAAATTCTTTCTTATTTAAGCTGAGGCAAAAATTTCCCCTTTGCAAATTCCATATATAGAGCTTAGCTTTGTCCTCTAAGAAGATATAATCAAACCTAGTCTCTCTTACTAATTTAGTTCCTTTAAATACTACAAACCATTTACAAAATTTCTCCCTAGTATTATGTCATCTAAGCAGACTTATTTCCTTCAACTGCCTTATTTCTCAAATAATATGATTACTGTCCCTGTGATTGTCATGGGCCTTCCTTTACAGACTGCTGGCTCACATGATAGTCTTCTCATGCCCCTCCTTCCTAAGGTCAAGGACTATGTTTCTTGGTTACCACTGCATCACAGGTGTCTAACATGATTCCTGTTGAATCAGCCATATTGTAAGCATTCAGAAAATATACAGAATTAATAAGATTAGAAAGTGCAGCACCTGGAAGTAATTTACAGTGGCTATTGGTGGCTGATTTCTTTATTCTTCCTATATGTTTCAAATTGCTTACAATGGGAATGTATTGCTTTTATAACCTGAGAAGTTAAAGAAGAACATGCTTTTAATTTCTATCATGTACAAGACTGCATATGATATTTCAGATATAATTTACTAATGCACACCCTTGTGGAATAAGTACTTTCCTTGTACCTGTGTGCTATAATATTTTGTTGCAGACCAGTGTTGCACTGTCTCCTTCAGTATAACTCATTCAAACATTTGTTTTGTGTCTGTTTTGTACAAGCCACTCTGCCATCCTTTAAGCAGCTTGCTTTGCGGCTGCTTTGAATTAAGCTTGTCATTGCCATATCTCTAGGTACTTTCTACGTGAAGGAAGGAGAGAATGGAGAGAAAGCTGTCTTCCCTGTTGGTCAAGTTATCTTCATCCTGTATTTCCCTTGTGGGATAAATTTTTAATCTTATATTGAGATTTTTGTATCTTTGCTTGTTACATTTCTTCCTGATAGGTTCTGTTCATCATTGTAGCTTTTAAACACTTAGGTATTCTTATTCCATCATTAAGCATATTCACTATCTCTTCAATTTTCATGGCTTTCTGTATTTCAATATAGACCATTTTCAAGTATAATATCACTGTATAGTATTCTTCTACCTACTTACTAGATTCAAAAGTGCAGTTCATAAAATGTGGGAAGAAAATGTTAAGTGACCTAAAATATTTCTGCAATGTGATGGTGGATTGAAAGTAGTAATATTACTATTTTGTGCATAAACCAAGGTCATGGCACAGCAATACTTTTACTCCTTACATGAACTGTGTGACTGTCATATTGGGAAGTAAAATATCAAAACCAATACAATATTGTAAAGTTAAAAAATAAAATAAAATATAAAAAAATCATGAATTGATTAATTCTCATATCCACGTTGCTCTCATTAAACAATTTTAAAATTTTTTTTCAGCTATTGGCTACACTGGGTCTTTGTTGCTGTGTGTGGACTTTCTCCAGTTGCAACGAGCGGGGGCTACTACTTGTTGTTCGTGTGCTTCTCATTGCAGTGCCTTCTCGTTGCAGAGCATGGGCTTGAGGGCACATGGGCTTCTGAAGTTGTGGCACATGGGCTTAGCTGCTCCATGGCACATGGGATCTTCCCAGTTCAGGGATCAAACCTGTGTTCCTTGCATTGGCAGGTGGATTCTTAACCACCAGACCATCAGGGAAGTCCTAATTAGGGAGACATCCACTTCTGAGAAGATGAAGTAGATGTACTTTTCCCTATTCTTACTATTAAGTATGATGAAACCCCCTAAATACTATATATAAAATAAAGAAAAGTTTATAAAGGAAGGCAGACAGGTTAGAGGCCTTGGGATTCAAGGAAGGACACAGTGGTGAGTTCCTTGGGTTTTCTTTTTGCCTCATGTATTCCAGACTTGGAGCTGGAGAAGTGGTAATCTGGAATGGCCAATGAGTGTAGACAAAAAAATGCTCCCAACAAAAACCTGCACTCTCAAGCCAAAAGACCAGGAAAGGAACAGCCTAGCAAGGCAAAAAAACTTTTAGACAATAACTCTTGTATTCCACCAAAAAAACTGTGAGCCCGCCTCCACCCATGCCATCAAAGACTGAGCTCATGGGGACCATGAACTTCCACTTTCATGATGGAGCAAGGCACCAAATTCCCCTGCCAGGTAGTATCAGAGGCGGCTGAGTAGGGATTTGGGACTTCTGTCCCACCTGGGAGTAATGAGTGTTATTTCCACTACCCCCTAGTGTGATATAAGAGGATGTCCACTGGGCCCGTCCCCTGATGTGACTGACATAAGAGGATGACCACTGCCCATCAATTGTGAGGTCACTTACTCCCCTTCTCCTGGTGTCAGTGGAGGTCAGAAGGAAAGCAGTCAGGAAGCATCCTGCTTATGATCACCATTGAGGTATCACTGAGCACCCAGTAAGGAGCCAGAAATCGCAACCTTCACCAGCAGCAACAAGGACCACGCCTCCTTTTCGGGTGTCAGTGAAAGCCAAGTGGGGAACCTGGACTTCCCTCCTCACCTGGCAGTGATGAGGCAGCGCATTCTATCCCCTTTCCCTAGGGGGAAGGTATCAGAGAAAACCAGAAAAAGAGGAGGCTAACAAGATTCAAAGACATAATAATACGTGAAAGGCCCAGGTCTCAATCTAAAACCACTCATTATGATCACCAAGAACAAGGAAGACCTCCAACTGAATAAAGAAGGGCAAGAAATAGATGCTAACACCAGTATGACAGAGATGCTAGATTTATTTGACAAAGATTTTAAAGTAGCCATTCTAAAAATGCTTCAGTCAGCAGTTATGAGCACCTTGAAACAGAAAGTTTCAGCAAAGAAATAGAAAACATAAAGAAGAACCAAATAAAACTTCTGGAACCAAAAATAAACTAATTTGAGTAAAAGACTATGATGAATCAAAGCAAAATGGAGCAAAGAAAAGAGTCAGTGAACTTTAAGGTAAAGCAAGATAAATAACCGTAGAGTGAACTGAACTCACAATCTCAACAACAGAGGGAAATAGACCTAAAAAGAACAAACATAGCCTTGAAAATCTGTGGAACTGTAACAGAAGATTTAACATGCATATCATCAGAGTCATGGAAAGAGAACAAGCTGAAAAAGTACTGAAAGAAATAACGGATGGAAATGTCGCAAGTATGACAAAAGAAAAAGTAAACCTATAGATTCAAGAAGTTGAGTAAACTCTAAAACAAGATGATCCTCCAAAAATTCCACCCCAAAACACATCCTAGTCAAACTTCTGAACACTAAAAACAAATGAGAGAGGTGACATCTTACCTACAGGGGAAAGGCAATTTGAATGACATAGCATCTCTCAGAAACCATGGAGGTTAAAAGGAAGTGGCATAACATATTTCAGAGGCTGAGAATAAAAGAGCTGTCAACTCAGAACTCTATATCCAGTGAAAATATCTTTTGGGAATGAAGGGGAAATCAAAACAAAGAGAAACTAAGAGAATTTGTTGCGAGCAGACCTTTCCTATTTCAAATAAGAGCAAGTAGATTTTTTCACTAAATTATAAAATTATGTGAAATTATGGAAATCATATGAAAAATATGATTTTACCTTTAATGCTTTAAAACTTTATAGTTTTATAGTTTGTATTAGTAACAAATAGTTGCAGGTGGCATCCTGAAAGATATTTAATGAGGAAATTGTATGACGGGGTAGTTTGGAGGTGACAGTACTAACAAACTCTTTAGGCAGATTTAACAAGTGATGAATCAAGCCCATGTTTTCATTTGTCCACAGAGTAAAGTGTTCCATCTTGTTCAATACAGTCAAAATACAGGCAATAAGGCTGACATTTTCCCAAAACCTTTTCTCTTTTAATCGTCACCAAGGAAAGGAAATGAAATTCATTTGGCCTGATTTGTCCTAATACAACCTATTGCATTAACAATCCATTTGGGTATCTGGGCTGTAGTAATAGAATTTCTTTTTTTGAAAATTGGATGCTATTTGCTTGCCTTTCTTCTTCTGGCACTTCTCTCATTTTACATGTTTTCTTTAAGATAACTAGCATCAGTTTGACAGTGCAAAGCCATCAAATAAATTCTCATCCTTTCTGTGAACCTAGAAATCTGAGCTCATTCAAGGCAACCTTGTGTTCTCCTGATGTTATCTCACTTCTTCCTCGCTGAGAAAACTTAGCTCATATCTTCATCGCTCTTTGCTGGACTAGTGCAACAGCTTCCATCCTCCTCTGTTTCTAATCTGTTCTCTCAACTGTAAAGTCTTTCACTGCCTCCCTCTCATCTTTAGCATAGATTAACCCTCCTTAGCACAGTGTGCTATTAATGACTGTCATTGATTGATTGTTCACTATGTGCCAGACACTGTTCTAAGCATTTCATTCACATTCATTCACTATAATAAACCTCTGAGGTAAATTCTATTATTATCTCTATTTTATGGATGAAGAGGAGGCAAGTGAGGTTTAAATGCCCAAAGTCACACTGCTGGTAGATGGCCAAACTTGAATTTGAACTCTGAATGGAAGCTCCAGAAAAATGGATTCGTAACCATTATGTATGTTGTCTCTAAAAGCCTGTTATGATCTGATTTCTGTTTTATTAACTTTGTGACTCTAGGCCTATTTGCCAAAGGCAATTTACTGAATAATCAAGTCAACACTGTCAAAGAAATACAGTAAGCTGGGTCCAGGACAGTCCTCTGCAAAGACAAAGGCGAGAGCAGAGGTGGAGGTAAGACGTAAATCTGTAAAAATCTAAAAAAATGTTATAGGGGAGAATCTGTTTCTTTTAGTTTAATTTTGCTTCCCATTTCTTTTATTCACTAAAAGGATACTGCTTCTTCTTCTTTTTTTTTTTTTTTTTACTTTTTTATTTTATTTTTTAACTTTACAATATTGTATTGGTTTTGCCATATATCAAAATGAATCCGCCACAGGTATACATGTGTTCCCCATCCTGAACCCTCCTCTCTCCCCCCTCCCCATACCATCCCTCTGGGTCCTCCTAGTACACCAGCTACCACCTCAGGGAACCCTGCCCCTCTGTCTGAATACTAACACATCCCCTCCCTGAGACTGGCCAATCCAGGAGATATTTACAAGATTAATGGCTTTTTAACTTTACTTCCTCACCTCCTCCCCTTCTGTGTTCTATAAAAGAAACTGGCATCCAGACCCTGAAAAGACGTTTATTTTGAGACATTAGTCTGCCATTTTCTCGTTCTGCCAGCTTTCTAAATAAAGTTGTTTTCCTTGCCTCAACACCGCTTCTGCCACTTATTGGCCTGTTGTGTGGTGAGCAGAACGAGCTTAGGCTCAGTAACAGAAATAGAGAAGACAAAAGTTGAAAATCATTCCAGTCCATTGAATATTGAACATCTGAAATATAAAACACATGCAAAAATGATATGTGTCCCAGCTGGCAAAGTCTTGGCAAAACTAAAACCCTGAATACTTGAATAGTGTCCTGATACTTTGGTGAGTTGAGTACTTGGAAAGTTGAGTTTTGGTGAATTGATTTTCAGTGCCTTGCTGTTGCTGCTGCTAAGTCGCTTCAGTCGTGTCTGACTCTGTGCGACCCGATAGACGGCAGCCCACCAGGCTCCTCTGTTCCTGCCTTAACTTTTAGCACATTAATTTCCAGAGATTAGATTTTTGATAGATTGGACTGTTTCCTCCTTCCCAATACTATCTCTTCCCACCAACCTCAGCAACTCTGACACAAGGTTCAGTAGCACTGGGGCAGTTGTGTTGGCTGTTTAATGCTAGTGTTGGTTGGTGCCCAACATACCAGTTGTTAAATATTCAGATCATCTCTCATACATATCAGTTCATTACATTCTTGTCATAGGTCCCTCTGCTGAGAACAGCTACCCACTTACTGTGCCCACTTGGTGAGAAGCCCTTCTTGTGCCTTTCAAGCCTCAGCCTAAGTTTGTTCTTCAGGGCTCCAATAACACCTTTTGTTTCCTCTATAACAGTACTGAACACATTGCATTGTAGTTGTTTATTTTTCGCTTTTCCTCCTTGATTGTGAGGTCCTTTAGAGGAGCTCTTTTTCCTAGGTCCCCTTTGCAACGTGTGCCTGTCACCTAGTAGTTTTCAAGAGATGAATGAGACTTGAATATCAAATAACCTCAATCAATTTTCTATCCTTTGAAAGATCAAATAGGCTTCTTGATAAATAAAACTGAGTTCAGCATTTTGTCAACATTTATGAACATTGTGACATCTTCCTGCATCAGGGAATTGATAGTAAAATTATTACTTTTTCTGTTGCACATATTAAAAAAAATCCTTCCCCACTTAAAAAGTGAGTGAAAAAGCTTCATGAGGACAATGATTATTTTCCCAGAGCTTGGCACAGAGCTTAGCACTGTGCTAAATAAATATTTATTGAATACATTTTAATGGCTAATATTTATTGCATAGCATATACACAAAGTGCTTTACTTGCATTGTCCTGCTGAATATTCTCAGTTATATAAGAGACACCTTCTATTGTTTTCTCTGTAGGAGTTCTATTATATGATCCATTTTATGATGAGGAAACAGGTTTAGAGAGGTTAAGTAGGTTGCCAACATCAGTGGCCAATGAGTGGTAGAGGCAGGGTTTGAATCCAGAATACTCAGTATCAGGAGCTGACTTCTTACCCACCATGCTTGAATATTACCTTAGGTAATTGAGTGCTTTTTTTTTTAAAACTATGTCTTCTGAATGGTGGCCTTCCTAGCATCACTCATGCAGTTCACCTCTGCTTATTTACCTTGACTTTTAACTTTTTTACCTTCAGGAATGAAGGTTTTCTGTTCAAGAACTGATAGAAGCCAATGTGTCTAGAGCAACAGGAATGAAGGGGAGATGCTTAGGATATGGGGTTAGAGAGAAAAGTGGGGGCCAGAGCACGTAAGTCTTTGGAGAAATTTGGACCTTATGTAAATGAAATTGAAAGTCATTGCAGGGTTTTTATTTAATCTGATTGCATTTAACCATTTTTGTCTGCTGTTGTAGATAATGCACTGTAGAGACAGGGTGGAGGCAGAGGAGGCTCTTGGAGTAGTTGGGGCAAAGGAAGCAGGAGTTTACACTGGTGTGACCACACTGGAGATGATGAAAGTAGATGAAATTGTAGTACATTTTGGAGGTAGAATTTCTTAATAGATACTTTTAAAATTAATAAGTATATAATTATCTAATATCATATACAAAAATAAAAAAATGGATTAAAGATCTAAATATAAGACTGAAAACCATTAAACTCCTATCAGAAAACATAGGCAGATACTCATTGACATAAATTATAGCAATATTTAAAAAAATCTGTCTCCTAAAGCAAAGGAAATTAAAGCAAAGATGAACAAATGAGACCTAATTAAACTTAAAAGACTTTGCATAGGAAAGGAAACTAACAACAAAACAAAAAGACAACCTATTGAATGGGAGAAAATATTTGCAAGTGATGTGACTGATGAGAGATTAATATTCAAAATATATAAACAGCTCATACAACTGAACATTAAAATCCAAGCAACCCAATTAAAAATGGGCAGAAGACCTGGACAGACATTTCTCCAAAGAAAACATGCAGATGGTCAACAGGTACATGAAAAGATGCTCAATATTGCTAATTACAGGGAAATGAAAATCAAAAAAAACACTGAGGAATCACCCCACACCTGTAAGGATAGCTATTATGAAAAAGAACACAGAGAACCAATGATGGCAAGGATGTGCAGAAAAGAGAACCCTCACACACTATTGGTGGGAATGTACACTGTGCAGCCACTGTGGAGAACAGTCTGGAGGTTTCTCAAACAACTAAAAATAGAACTACTGCATGACCCAGCAATTCCACTCCTGGATATATATCCAAAAAATTGAAAACACTAATTTGAAAAGATACATGCACTCTAATGTTCATAGCAGCATTATTTATAATTGCCAAGATATAGGAGCAAGCCAAATGTCCACTGACGTATGAATGGATAAAGAAGATGTGGTACATATTTACAATGAAATATTACTCAGCCATAGAAAGAATGAAAATTTGCCATTTGCACCAACGTGGATAGACTTGGAGAGTGTTATCCTAAGTGAAATAAAGACACATATTTCATGATATCACTTACGTATAAAATCTAAAAGCTACAGCAGGGCTTCCCTGGTGGCTCAGTGATAAAGAATCCTCCTGCCAACATAGGAGACATGAGTTCAATCCCTGATCCAGGATGCTCCTACATGCAGTGGGGCAACTAAGCCTGTGTACCACAACTACTGAGCCCAAGATCTAGAGCCTGCAAGCTGCAACTATTGAGCTCATGCACCAGAACAGTTGAAGCCCACATGCTCTAGAGCCTGTGCTCTGCAACAAGAGAAGCCATCACAATGAGAAGCCTGTGTGCCATACCTAGAGACTAGCCCCCGCTCGCCAGAACTAGAGAAAGCCCGTACATGGCAGTGAAGACCCAGCACAGCTAAAAATAAATAAAATCATAAAAAAATAAAGACTACAACAAACTATGGAATATAACAAAAAAGAAAGTCTTACAAATACAGAAAACAAACTAGTGGCTACTAGTTGGGAGAGGGAAGGGGGAAGGGACAACAGAGGGTTGAGAATAAAGAGGTACAAACTCTTAGGTATAAAGTAAGCTGCAAGGATACGTTGTATAACACAGGGAATATAACCAACATTTTGTAAAAACTACAAATTCAGTATAACCTTTAAAAATTGTGAATTGCTATGTTGTATGCTTGAAACAATATTGTACAACTATATCTCAGTTTTTTAAAAAAGAAAAGTTACGGATACAATAAGTATCAAATAGCACAGTTATTGGCATGTAGCAAGTACCCAGTAAATCATGGTTACTACTGGGATGGCCAAAAGGTTAGTCTGGGTTTTTCTGTAACATCTTATGGAAAAACCCAAAAGCACTTTTTTGCCAACTCAGTGTTATGGTAACCATTACCCCTCTACTTCTGAGAGATGAAATTATAGTACTAACAGTCGTGAATGATCAGCTGCCTACTCTACACTTTATTCTTTGTCCCTTTAGCCCTCACCACTTACTCTACAGAAGCCACTTTCTTAAAGTGACCTCCAAGCTGTTGAATTTAGTGTAACTTTCTTATTTTTCATTCCCTGATAGCTCTCTGAGCCTTTTACTTTCTGTCCCATGCAATTGCTTGACACATGAGATGATATACTCTTCTAATTCTTGCACATCTCCTGGGGCTCTTTCTCTTGGCTCCTTTCCCCACTTCTGCACCCTCAGTGTAGAGGTGACTGAAGAATCTGGTCTCGAGACCCTCATTCTTATATACCAGATTAGTTCTTCATATCCAATTGCTACCTTTTTCTTTTCAAATCATGACTTAAAACTAGAAAAGAAGGAAGCTTATCTTTGTCCTTCAGTTTCCCACCAACTATTATCAAAAATATATAATTGGAAATCGAGCTGCTGCTGCTGCTAAGTCACTTCAGTCATGTCTGACTCTGTGCAACCCCATAGATGGCAGCCCACCAGGCTCCCCCATCCCTGGGATTCTCCAGGCAAGAACACTGGAGCGGGTTGCCATTTCCTTCTCCAATGCATGGAAGTGAAGAGTGAAAGTGAAGTTGATCAGTCGTGCCCGACTCCCAGTGACCCCATGGACTGCAGCCCACCAGGCTCCTCTGCCCATGAGATTTTCCAGGCAAGAGCACTGGAGTAGGCTGCCATTGGAAATCTACAGAGGCACACAAAACATAACTTATCAAGAATGGGATTCTTATAGAGAACTCAATTTCTACTGAGGGAATTAGGAAGAGTTTTGAATTTGGCCTAAAATATCCATTCCTAAAATTAATCTTACATGTGCTTTTTTGGGTTAGCTTATATGATATTCATTTCTACATCTTGAATAATTCATGTACCACTGACCAGCACAATGCAATATTTCACTTTAAGCATACATCTACATTTCTTAACTCTGCTCTCAATTCTAATTACTACACTCAATTTCTGTTTCTCGAAGGGAAAAGGAATCCTGCACAGAACTGAACAACAGATAATGAACTCCATTAAGTAGGGCTGACTGAGTAGGTCTGTCTAAGAAGATTTAAGTCTTAATCGAATTTTCTTTCCTGAGTTAGAAGTTTCATAAACTCTTAAATAGGCAAAAGTTTATCCACAGATCTAGCAGGCTTTGAGGTAGGAGGCACACCACTGTGAACCAGAAAGGAGGAGAAGGTTCTTCCCTCCTGCTCGATCCTGGTGAGCACCTGTTTTCTAAACGATCGTTTTCATAAACTGTTTGGAAAAGGGGAAAGAGAAGAGCATATTGGGTGACTGCCTTATCTTGTATCTTAACACATGTTCTCCCAGCACCATGGGAGAGAAGATTCTGCTATGTTTAAGAAATCAGGAGATTCACAGTCTTTTTGAGAGCCTCTTGAAAAGTGAAAAAAAATTTTTTCACTCGATCGTGTCCAACACTGTGACCCCACGGACTATAGCCTGCCAGGTTCTTCTGTCTGTGGAATTCTTTGGGCAAGAATACTGGAATGGGTAGCCATTCCCTTCTCCAGGGGAATCATCCTTATCCAGGGATCAAACCTGGTCTCCCACATAACAGGCAAATTCTTTACCATCTGAGCCACCAGGGAAATCCTCTTAGGAGACATGATATACTGAGCTGTGCTGAGGAGGAGCAGGGAGAAGGAAAGCTATCCATATAGTTTCCTCCCTGGATTTCTGCTTTGGGCACAAGTTTCAGGGTGCTGCAGTAGAAGAGGGGGTCAGTCAACTTTTGGTCAGGTAGCAAAGGAGAAAGAATTTCTTTCTCTGCAAAGTTGGGGCCTGAACAGGAGCGTCCTCATGGCACATAATAGATACTTCGTAATGGTTGAATCAATGAGCAAATGGGAAGAAATGGTTCTTTAACTTTAATTTTCAGAAACATTGAGGCTGTCAGTGCTTACTGGTCCTGACTTGATTGGTGTTACAGTCAATAATCTGAAAGTGATGGATTTAAAAGGAAGTGATTGCTCTCTTTCCTTCCATCTCACTGCCCTTTCTGATCAGATTTTCAAACTACTCCATTGTGAAAAATTTCTGGCTTCCAGAACTCTCTATATTAGATCCTTTTATGAGGACAAGGAACTCTCTGATGTTGTTTATTCACTTATATCTCTATTTCCTATTCGTAAGACCCTTCCCAGTCTTCTATATACAGCTATATTCATGTTTTCTGTGATCCTTTTGCTTCTATATTTTGTCAAATATGAGTTATTTTGTGTGCATAAATTTATAGTCGGCACTGCACTGTGTCACAAATCACCTCGCTATTATTATTATTTTAATTTTTTCCCTCTGTGTAGTACGATCTACTGTATGACTGAGTGAACGTCTAATACCTAGCTTTAGTTGCTGCACAGTCCTCCTTGGGGACACACCCACTACATTGCATTCACTCCCTCCTCAGTGTTGGACGCCAGATTGCCATTGACATCCCACTCCAGGAATGGTGTTGTGGTGAGCATCCTGGTGCTTGTCCCCTTATGGCCATGTGGGATTAATAACACATATGTGTAAAATTTTATATTGAACTTAACTAACGGCAGTCCCTTCCTCCCCAGGTTGGCTCTGCAGTCTTTCTCCCCACCAGCAGTGATAAGGGCTCCTACATTCTGTCCTGGTGTTTCTGCCAGCTTGGCATTATCTACCTCTCTCCTTTTTGCTGGTCCAATGGCTCTATGTTTTTTTTTTTTTTTTTTCCTCTAATTTTATTTTATTTTTAAACTTTACATAATTGTATTAGTTTTGCCAAATATCAAAATGAATCCGCCACAGGTATACATGTGCTCCCCATCCCGAACCCTCCTCCCTCCTCCCTCCCCATACCATCCCTCTGGGCCGTCCCAGTGCACCAGCCCCCAGCATCCAGCATCATGCATCGAACCTGGACTGGCAACTCGTTTCCTACATGATATTTTACATGTTTCATTGCCATTCTCCCAAATCTTCCCACCCTCTCCCTCTCCCACAGAGTCCATAAGACTGTTCTATACATCAGTGTCTCTTTTGCTGTCTCGTACACCGGGTTATTGTTACCATCTTTCTAAATTCCATATATATGCGTTAGTATACTGTATTTATGTTTTTCCTTCTGGCTTACTTCACTCTGTATAATAGGCTCCAGTTTCATCCACCTAATTAGAACTGATTCAAATGTATTCTTTTTAATGGCTGAGTAATACTCCATTGTGTATATGTACCACAGCTTTCTTATCCATTCATCTGCTGATGGACATCTAGGTTGCTTCCATGTCTTGGCTATTATAAACAGTGCTGCGATGAACATTGGGGTACACGTGTCTCTTTCCCTTCTGGTTTCCTCAGTGTGTATGCCCAGCAGTGGGATTGCTGGGTCATAAGGCAGTTCTATTTCCAGTTTTTTAAGGAATCTCCACACTGTTCTCCATAGTGGCTGTACTAGTTTGCATTCCCACCAACAGTGTAAAAGGGTTCCCTTTTCTCCACACCCTCTCCAGCATTTATTATTTGTAGACTTTTGGATCGCAGCCATTCTGACTGGTGTGAAATGGTACCTCATAGTGGTTTTGATTTGCATTTCTCTGATAATGAGTGATGTTGAGCATCTTTTCATGTGTTTGTTAGCCATCTGTATGTCTTTTTTGGAGAAATGTCTATTTAGTTCTTTGGCCCATTTTTTGATTGGGTCGTTTATTTTTCTGGAGTTGAGCTGTAGGAGTTGCTTGTATATTTTTGAGATTAGTTGTTTGTCCGTTGCTTCATTTGCTATTATTTTCTCCCATTCTGAAGGCTGTCTTTTCACCTTGCTAATAGTTTCCTTTGATGTGCAGAAGCTTTTAAGGTTAATTAGGTCCCATTTATTTATTTTTGCTTTTATTTCCAATATTCTGGGAGGTGGGTCATAGAGGATCCTGCTGTGATGTATGTCGGAGAGTGTTTTGCCTATGTTCTCCTCTAGGAGTTTTATAGTTTCTGGTCTTACGTTTAGATCTTTAATCCATTTTGAGTTTATTTTTGTGTCCAATGGCTCTAAAGTGATATCCCATTATAGCTTTAACTTACATTTTTTTTTTTTTTTTTTTAGCTGTGCTATGCAGCTTGAGGGATCTTAGTTCTCTGACCAGGGATTGAACCCCAGGCCCTCGGCAGTAAAACTACCAAGTCCTAACCACTGGATCACTAGGATAGTCCCTACATTTTAAAATGAATGCATTTTCCACAAATGGTTTCTCTTTATATGTGGGCTTTTTATATTTCACATTCTATAAATTGAATATTTCTTTTTCTTTTTGCCTATTCTCTGTTGGAATTATGGTCTTCTCCTTGTTGATTGCAGGAATCTCATGTCAGTTTCAGACATTGCTAATATTTTTTTTCCAAATTTGTTATATCTCTGTTAACTTGGACTGTGATATTTTTTGTTGAACAAAAATCTTTAATTTTTATAAAATCAAATTTATTATTTTGGCCTTACACTTTATACCTCTGGGATAAAAAGCTTTTTAAAAATATTTTATGACAATAATAAAAGGATCAGAGAAAATGTTTTTGATAGTTTTATGTCAAATAGCAAACTGGAGAGTTGAACATGAATCTCTTCTAATGACATTAGTCTTCTCCATTACTATGAGTGACTAAAGATTTCTATGGACCCAAGTGGACAATTAGATTTGCTTGTGGCATGTGTTAAAGAGCTTTCTCACCTAAGTGGAGAAGGTCTTTTGAAGAAACAGTCTTATTCTCCATAAGCTCCAGCTATCTGACTCAGGGTTTCCTGGCAAAGAAGCTGGGGCCTGCCCAAGGACTGAAGGGTTTAAATGTCGCTATGTCCTCATACAGCCTCCCCTGAGTGGCTTCATTTTTTGTATCCAGCCTTAAGCAGAGACATTACTTTGCCAAAAAAGGTCCATCTAGTCAAGGCTATGGTTTTTCCAGTGGTCATGTATGGATGTGAGAGTTGGACTGTGAAGAAAGCTGAGCACTGAAGAATTTATGCTTTTGAACTGTGGTGTTGGAGAAGACTCTTGAGAGTCCCTTGGACTGCAAGGAGATCCAACCAGTTCATTCTAAAGGAGATCAGCCCTGGGTGTTCTTTGGAAGGACTGATACTAAAGCTGAAACTCCAATACTTTGGCCACCTCATGTGAAGAGTTGACTCATTGGAAAAGACTCTGATGCTGGGAGGTATTGGGGGCAGGAGAAGAAGGGCATGACAGAGGATGAGATGGCTGGATGGCATCACTGACTCGATGGACGTGAGTCTGAGTGAACTCCAGGAGTTGGTGATGGACAGGGAGGCCTGGCGTGCTGTGATTCATGGGGTCGCAAAGAGTCGGACACGACTGAGTGACTGAACTGAACTGAACTGATCTGAGCCTTATTAAAAAGAGATAATGAGAAAAAGTCTGCACTGCGAATGTTCCCACAGTGGTTTATACTTACTAGAATTTTTTTTTTTTTGTACCAGTTGTTATGGACTGAATGTTTGTATTAGCCACAAATTCATATGTTGAATTCTTAACCCTCAGGATGATGATATTAGGAGGTAGGGATTTGGAAAGGTGGTTAGGTCATGAGGATGGAGCCCTCATGAATAGGATTAGTATCCTTACAAAAGAGATGCCAGGGAGGTTTCTTGTCCTCTCTACCATGTGAGGTCACAATACTACCAGTTGTCTACAGTCTGGAAGAGAGTCCTTACCAGCACCTGACCATGCTGGACCCTGATCTCAGACTTCTAGCTTCCCTGTCTATGGTATTCTGTAATAAGCTTGAACTGATAAAATACCAGTCATTCATTCAGCCAGAAAAATGTGTAGATTGATCTCCAAGGAAACTGGTTGATGGACAAATTCAAATTTTATCCACAGTTGCAATGAGGGGTACAATTAGGTGATGTAGTACATTCAATTTATGTCTATTCAAAACCTCAGAAATTTACTTTATTTGAAAATAGAACTATTGAAGATGTCATTGGTTAAGGACCTTGAGGTGAAATTATTCTGGATTTAGGGTAGATCCTAAATCCAATGACTTGAGAAGAGGACTCAGAGACACACATGAGAAGGTGGCCATGTGAACATGGAGGTAAAGACTTGGAGTGACATTGCCACAAGGAAAGGAATGTCAGGAGCCACCAGAAGCTGGAAGAGAAAAGGAGGGACTCTTCCCCAGAGCCTTCAGAGGAATTGTGGCCCACTTAAAGGTTGATTTTTGACATCTGGTCTTCAGAACTATGGGGGAGTAAATTCCTATTGTTTTAAGCCAGCAACTATGTGGTAATTTGTGACATCAGCCTTAGGAGACTAATACAGGTGGAATGATGACATGGTAAATTTTCAGGCTGCAGATGTCCATTGGTTACTGGACCAGAATGAGGAAGTTCTAGAGACTTCTGAGTAACCCACCTGCTAAGAAAGTTCTTTCTGTTATAATTATTGCCCTTCAGAAAGTTACCTGGTTTTGAGGTAAAGACTCTAACACCCAAGGTCCCCTCAAGTGATGGGCTAATTCTCCACTATTTAAATCAGAGACTTTGGCTGCAGTTTAACTCCAGCTTCACCCAGTGCCCCAGCATCCCATCTGGGAGATGATCCCCAAATTTCTCTCTTCATATGAACCCTTCTCTTTTTTTTCCTCTATTGGGTATTTAAGTGGCAGTGAAGGTGAGGAGAGAAAAAAAATCTAGGGGACAAATCTTATGTGATCCTTGGGGAAGGAGTTTACACAGAAGCATCCCAGGGAAACCATTAATTTATGTGGCAGTTATTTATTGAAAAGTATGGAAGACTGAGTGGATTTTCAGCATTTAAAACACTGTCTGGTCTTTATGAACATCTGGCACAATTTTCCAGAAGTCTTCATGGAAAGACTTTTGGTCCCACCCCACTTCCTCACCACAGCCCTGGCTCAGTCTTTAGGTTCAGCTCTTCCTTCATGGAGCATTCTCCCCTGGATCCTGGTTGAGCTTGTTTTGCTGGCAGCAGCCTGCCTCTTCTAGACAACCCAGAAATCTTGTCCCCATACTCCCCAACCCTTCCTGGGAATTCTGTTCCCTCTTTCTCCTCTTCCTTGATGCTATTAGGCCTTTCCTTTTAAGATGATTTTTCACCCTTTATTTTCCCGATTAATGTACCCTAGGGCACAAGGCAATGGCACCCCACTCCAGCACTTTTGTCTGGCAAATCCCATGGACGGAGGAGCCTGGTGGGCTGTAGTCCATGGGGTCGCTAAGAGTTGGGCACGACTGAGCGACTTCCCTTTCACTTTTCACTTTCATGCATTGGAGAAGGAAATGGCAACCCACTCCAGTGTTCTTGCCTGGAGAATCCCCAGGATGGGGAGCCTGGTGGGCTGCCATCTATGGGGTCGTACAGAGTTGGACATGACTGAAGCGATTTAGCAGCAGCAGCAGCAACAGCAGCAGGGCACAAGAGCCAGGGTTATATAGTGCCTAAAACCATGGACTTTGGAGTTCTATGGTCTGGGCTTGAATTCCAGCTCTGCCACCTACTATGTGCTATCTTAAGACAGATGCTTAACACAGCCAAAGAGATATTTTCAATGGTAACATAGACCTAAGAACTGAACTGAACAACACAACACCTCATAGAGTGCTCCTAAGGATTAAATGAGATGCATGCAAACGCTTAGCAGGCAGATCCTGGCATGGTCAGATCAGATCAGATCAGTCGCTCAGTCCTGTCCGACTCTTTGCAACCCCATGAATCGCAGCACGCCAGGCCTCCCTATCCATCACCAACTCCCGGAGTTCACTCAGACTCATGTCCATCGAGTCAGTGATGCCATCCAGCCATCTCATCCTCTGTCATCCCCTTCTCCTCCTGCCCCCAATCCCTCCCAGCATCAGGGTCTTTTCCAATGAGTCAACTCTTCGCATGAGGTGGCCAAAGCACTGGAGTTTCAGCTTCAGCATCATTCCTTCCAAAGAAATCCCAGGGCTGATCTCCTTCAGAATGGACTGGTTGGATCTCCTTGCAGTCCAAGGGACTCTCAAGAGTCTTCTCCAACACCACACAGTTCAAAAGCATCAATTCTTCGGTGCTCAGCCTTCTTCACAGTCCAACTCTCACAGCCATACATGACCACAGGAAAAACCATAGCCTTGACTAGCCGGACCTTTGTTGGCAAAGTAATGTCTCTGCTTCTGAATATACTATCTAGGTTGGTCACAACTTTCCTTCCAAGGAGTAAGTGTCTTTTAATTTCATGGCTGCAGTCACCATCTGCAGTGATTTTGGAGCCCAGAAAAATAAAGTCTGACACTGCTTCCACTGTTTCCCCATCTATTTCCCATGAAGTGGTGGGACCGGATGCTATGATCTTCGTTTTCTGAATGTTGAGCTTCAAGCCAACTTTTTCACTCTCCTCTTTCACTTTCATCAAGAGGCTTTTTAGTTCCTCTTCACTTTCTGCCATAAGGGTGGTGTCATCTGCATATCTGAGGTTATTGATATTTCTCCCGGAAATCTTGATTCCAGCTTGTGCTTCTTCCAGTCCAGCGTTTCTCATGATGTACTCTGCATATAAGTTAAATACACAGGGTGACGATATACAGCCTTGACGAACTCCTTTTCCTATTTGGAACCAGTCTGTTGTTCCATGTCCAGTTCTAACTGTTGCTTCCTGACCTGCACACAAATTTCTCAAGAGGCAGATCAGGTGGTCTGATATTCCCATCTCTTTCAGAATTTTCCACAGTTTATTGTGATCCACACAGTCAAAGGCTTTGGCATGGTGCCAGGTACTTAAAATAGTAGCTGCTAGTCTCGTATGTTGCCTCTTCTCTACATATTTTGTCAAAAGTATTGTTCAGTCCTCTTATTTGTTGTTTATCTTTAAATACAGCTTCATTATCCTTCTATAAGGTCCCCAATCAGAGATACTTGATATTTATTTGCAAGGTAAAGGCAGCCTCCCATCTTCCTCTGGGTAATCCTCATCCTTTTGTTTGTTTGTTTTTGTTACTGCTCACATCTGAGGCCTCTCATGTATATTTTCACCTGGAAATGAATGCCCTTGCTATGGAGCTGTTCTTTTGATTTGACACTAACTTTTATGCAGAAAGATGTTTTATGATTGTCTTCTCCAGTGTAAAAGAGCAGAGACATAAATTAAACCTTGAGAGCAACCTTGTTCCTAATGCACACCAAAACAAACAAGCAAATCATAAATCTGTAACTTGCTTGGTTTGGTAAAGACCAGGCTCTGTACTTAAATTCCCCTTGTGTTTCAAAACCTTCAGAATTGTTAAATGAGCAAACTCTCATAGCAGCTCTTTCAGACAAGCCTTTAGTTAAACATAGTTTCTCTCACGATATTTGAATCCAAGTCTGTCCTGGAGACTCACTGGCTGTCCTGTGATCCTGTCCCAGAGTTATGCATCTCCTCTCCAAAGAAGGCCTGAAGAGATGCTGGAGGTGATGGATGTAAGGGCTTGATCAGTGTTCAGTAGAGGAAGGAAAGTCTAATAAACAACATATAGGACTGGGAACCTGGCCAGATCTGAATCCCAATCTTTTTTTAACCTTGTAAGCAGGAAACTTACTAGATGATTTTACTCCTGGAGCTTGTTCATATAACTGCTTTCTTCTCCCCACAGATTCTACTCTGCTACAAGCTCCTACTCCCATAGGCAAATGGTTGACAGGATCAAGAGACAAAAACCCTAAAGGGGTGGGATGGGGGGTGGTTGGGAAGGAGACTCAAGACGAGGGGGCCATATAGTTATGGCTGATTTGCATTGTTGTATGGTAGCAACCAACACAACATTGTAAAGCAATTGGTGTGTGTGTGTGTGTGTGCGTGTGCTTAGTTGCTCAGTGTGTCCTACTCTTTATGACCTCGTGGACTGTAGCCCGCCAGGCCCCTCTGTCCATGGATTCCCTAGGCAAGAATACTGGATTGGGTAGCCATTCCCTTCTCAGGGGTAGGGGGGATGGTGGTGGAAATCTTCCCTGTCCAGGGATTGAACCTGGGTCTCCTATATTACAGGTGGGTTCTTTGCCATCTGAGCCACAAGGGAAGTCCAAAGCAATTATCCTCCAATAATAATAATAATAATACATCAAAGATGGAAAAAAGAGATAAAGACATGCAGCAGCAGCATGAGGGCAGGATCTGTGTTTTTTGTCACTGTTTATCCCTGGTCCCTGTGTGTATGTGTGTGTGTGTGTGTGTGTATACACTCACTAGTGCATTTGTGCACATTTCTCTTCATTTGTCTCCCTCTGTGTCTCTGCTTATTGATCCTGTATCTGACATTTAACCCTCCAATATTCATTCAATAAATGTCTATCGACTGGGTACCACTCTCTGTGGGAGGCTCTGCTGTCCACCAGGAATTCAGACAAAATAGGAGAAGAAATCTCCCCTTAAATTCTTAATGAACTATTAGAATAAAAATCTTTGGCTTGATTTTTTTTTTTTGTTTTTTATTATGATATTTTTAGGCATGCAAAAAACATGGAGAAAAGAGTGAAACAAATTTCAATGCACTATTACCCAAGTTCAAAATGGATTAGCAAATGGCCAGTCTTGTTTCCTGTTTACCTTGACCTCCTGCTTTGTCGTCCCTTGCTGCCCACATGTCTGCACTAGAGGATTGTGAAGGTGATCCCAGGCACTGTGTGAAGAGAGAGTGCTTGTCTTGTCAGGGCTCCTTCTTTTGGGGCCTTAGCAGTACCAAATTCTTGCCTTCATGTCTTGGATTTTGAAAACTGCAGAGGGCTGATGAGAGACCCTCAGTCATACCAGGCCTCCAGAAGACCCCAGTTACCCCCAGTGCTTTTGTTTTCAGAGAACCCTGCACCTCCAGCAAATTATGGGGACAGGACAATAGCCTGGGGTTGGGCATGGGGTGGGACATGGCTAATGACTGCTCTGCTCCTGTGTGTGCGAGAGCCCAGGAGGGCTGCTCTGCCTGGTCAGATGCTGTGGCTCCTCCTGGCCTTCCTCCCCACAACCTCCCAGCTCCTGTAGGATTAAGTTTGACTCAAAGCCTCAGGTCCATTTTGACGTGGATTCTGGGCCTTTGCCATTTGTGAGCTTTTTTCTCATTTTGTCATTAAGACTGTGGTGCTTGAGCTTGAGGTCAGTTCGACAGGGAGAGAGCTTGGGAAATAAGAGCGTGAGAGTAATAAACACAGTAATAATAATAATAAATCCTTTCTTATTGAGTTTACTACGTGCCGGGCACTGTTCTGAGTCTTTTCCATGTACTCCTTTGTTAAAGCCATTCTATAAGGTAGGTGGTAGTTTATTCTCAAGACAAAGAGAGTTTAGACAACTTGACTGAGGTCAGGTGGTAGAAAGAGGCTGAGCTGGAACACAGACCCAGCCAGCCCAGTTCTAGAGTCCTTCTTCTTTGCTGTAGGCTTTTGGGGATCTTGTGAACAACCATTAAGCCTCTAAGGGGAAAGACTATGACAAGTAAAAAGTAAAGACAAGGTTGAGAGAAGGCCATATAAATAACTGAGTAACAGTGGATCTAATAGAGACAAATGTATCATATTAATGCAAGATGTTAATAATGAAACAAACTGCGTGGGGAAGAGGGGGACGCTGTTCTTTCTGTGTGATTTTCCTGCAAACCTAAACCTGCTCTAAAAAAAATAAAATCCTTAAAAAAGTGGGATCTTCCCAAGATAGTATTGAATGATGAATCAACACAGTTAACATGGCTGAAAATGGAAGTTGGAAAATTAACTCTTTTATGTTTAAATACTCTTGAGAGTGATTCCTCAAAAGCCTGATTATGTACCACTTATAATATATTATGAGGATAAAATGATGTTCATGTATGTGAAAGCACTTTGTTAGTGGATAAGCTTCATTCTTCTGCTGATTTATATTTGCCTTTTGGGCCTGTGTCTTTCTTTTCTTTTGTGGTTTCCTGTTTCCTACACGTATTTCCTGCCAAGTAAATCTTCATGTTGCTGAAAACTGGTTCCGTGTGTTCTGTGTTGAACCTGTATTTTTATTTCTGACATCATCCTTGCCCAAAGCATCTCTATCCCAGAGTGACGGTAAGGAATATCTGCTGTTCCCACTGCAGCTGATATCTGCACGTATTATCATCAGAACTGGAGGTAAAGTTGAGTGTGCACCTGGGTTAGTGTGAGCAGTGTGAATTTCCATGCAGATCCCTGCTTCCCATGCATTTTCATGAATATGAATAGGTAGCCATTGCCCTGTGATTGTTCTATTTTTCTTATAAAGAAAATGGCTTATTGGGTAGCTTATGTTTTTTATTTTCCTTGGGGCTATGAGAATTGAGAACTGAGATATTTGGATGAGAGCCACTATAAATAACAGAATCAATATTCCCTAAAACAGTTAGGTGTCTGATTTTGCTTATCTGCATGACCCAAGGGGAAATCATGAATGACCCTAAGTAGGTACATCAAAGTTTTTACTCAGCTGGATTATTCACCTTTTATGAGTAGATTATAAAACCACAAGGCAGAACTTTGACATCTTCATTCAGTTTCACAGCTCTGTGTAGATGGTGCTCAATAAATAATAAAGACAATATTGCTCAATTGATAAAAATAGATTTTACTACACAGAGAGCATTTGGGAATCAAGGACTGAGTCACAATTTACCTGATATATTGTGATTCAATCATATTTGAGAAAGTTTAGCTGTGGGAAATTGCTAGAACTCTAAAAGCAACAAGTATCCATTTTTCCTTACCAGCTTTGAGGAGCATGTAAAATAATTTAAGAATAAAATCAAAACAAGGGGAAATTTAGGCTCACTTATTTGCTAAAAGATAAAGAATATAGTCAGAGGTTTAATTTAGGAGAAACAAAAGCATGATGTTTGAGAGTATACAGACTTTTGAGAATTGTTTCCAGGTGCTACAAGTGAGATTAAAAGCTGTTTCGAGATGTTAACCCACAAGAGTTGTTTTACCCATTGTTTGTGACTGCATGTGCCATTATGTGAATGGAACAAAATTGCCCCTTTGGGAAGACTCTCAGATACCCTAAGGACATACCTTTTCTGTGCTCTATTTTTACCTGGGAATCAATACTACTCTGGAAACCAAAAAAATCTGAATATGTATCTTAAAAACTCAGATTTTCCAGATGAGGCTCCTTTCCAAACTGTAATCAAGATTGCCTGTCCTCTGTCCTCAGCTATCCTTTCCTTTGCCTTTTCTATGAATCTTGTTCAGTTCAGTTCAGTTGCTTAGTTGTGTCCAACTCTTTGTGACCCCATGAGTCACAGCACGCCAGGCCTCCTTGTCCATCACCAACTCCTGGAGTTCACTCAAACTCATGTCCATCGAGTCAGTGGTGCCATCCAGCCATCTCATCCTCTGTCATCCCCTTCTCCTCGTGCCCCCAATCCCTCCCAGCATCAGAGTCTTTTCCAGTGAGTCAACTCTTCACATAAGGTGGCCAAAGTATTGGAGTTTCAGCTTTAGCATCAGTCCTTCCAATGAACACCCAGGACTGATCTCCTTCAGAATGGACTGGTTGGATCTCCTTGCAATCCAAGGGACTCTCAAGAGTCTTCTCCAACACCACAGTTCAAAAGCATCAATTCTTCGGCGCTCAGCTTTCTTCACAGTCCAACTCTCACATCCATACATGACCACTGGAAAAACCATAGCCTTGACTAGATGGACCTTTGTTGGCAAAGTAATGTCTCTGCTTTTGAATATGCTATCTAGGTTGGTCATAACTTTCCTTCCAAGGAGTAAGCGTCTTTTAATTTCATGGCTACAGTCACCATCTGCAGTGATTTTGGAGGCCCCCAAAATAAAGTCTGACACTGTTTCCACTGTTTCCCTATCTATTCATCACGAAGTGATGGGACCAGATGCCATGATCTTAGTTTTCTGAATGTTGAGCTTTAAGCCAACTTTTTCACTCTCCACTTTCACTTTCATCAAGAGACTTTTTAGTTCCTCTTCACTTTCTGCCATAAGGGTGGTGTCATCTGCATATCTGAGGTTATTGATATCTCTCCTGGCGATCTTGATTCCAGCTTGTGCTTCTTCCAGTCCAGTGTTTCTCGTGATGTACTCTGCATGTAAGTTAAATAAGCAGGGTGACAATATAAAGCCTTGATGTACTGCTATTCCTATTTGGAACCAGTCTGTTGTTCCATGTCCAGTTCTAATTGTTGCTTCCTGATCTGCATATAGGCTTCTCAAGAGGCAGGTCAGATGGTCTGGTATTCCCATCTCTTTCAGAATTTTCCACAGTTTATTGGGATCCACACAGTCAAAGGCTTTGACATAGTCAGTAAACCAGAAAGAGATGTTTTTCTTGTTACCCTCTCCTAAAGGAACCCCATTTCGATGCTCTGAGGCATCTGGTCATAGCTTGAGTTCCTGGCTTTCCTACCACTTATCTTGCCTCTGTCTCTTCTCACCACCATCCTCACAGACTGACGTCTGTGACCCTTCATGTGTCTTTGCTCAGTAAGTGTCTCTCAATGGATCTACCCAATTTTTATCAAATGTTGTTACCCTCTCTGACATTTCAAATGCATAGGTCACTTACATACACGTGAATGTACATGGCAGAAAGTAAATCAGAACCCATTGATTCTGTTGCTCTTAGTCAAACATATGTGATTAATTTCCATTGTATATTAGGTTTATAAGACTAGACAAGGTGAAGTCTCTCTTGTCTGCTCACCATGTACAATGGGCATTGGATTTTAGCCTCTGTTTTATAAGGGATTCCTTAGTGGCTATTTATTTTCTTTCTTTGAAAAGATTAACATGAATAATCATTCCATTAGGACAAAATGCTTTTCACACAGAACCACCTGGACCCTCTGGGTTTTGTTCTGTTGGAAACTTGAAGCCTCGGCCTTAGACTCCTTCATATCAAGTTTGAAAATACTAAATAACCTTTCTATGTGCTTATCTTTTTATTAGGCATTCACTCTACACAATAATCCAATAAGGAAATTATTGTAAGTTTTCCCTCATACTAAACATAAGAAAATTGAGTGACAAGGAGCTCAATTAACCGGTCCAATGTCACCCAGCCCCATTAAATGCTGGAGTCATGACTCAAACCAGATGGCCCAGCACTAGCAACCTTGCTCTTGACTCCTCACTCCCTGTATCTCATGTGGTTTATGTGGCTTATGCCTTAATGTGAAGATCTGCCACCTCTGAGGCTTACATATAAGGTGTGAAGCACTGCTCAAAATGAATCAGGATGTTTAGTGGAGATGCCAAAGGGAAAGCAATTTTGAGTTTCTCATAATCTCAGTCTCTGCCTCTTTTAACCAAACTGAGTCAGTATGCAATCCAAGGAAAAAGAATGTGCTTGCTATGCAATGTATCATCAAAAGAATTTCTAGTATTCTATTCCAACAGACTGGTGCCTGAGACCTTCCTTTATAGAAATTCCAGAGCCCCCTCTGTTTGGTTTATAACAGTTTCAAAGGTTACAGATTGTCTCATTGCTCTAAAAATAAATATCTGTTGGATCTTTGAAACTCAAAACCCAGCCATTTCTTCATGTACTTTTGATTAATGGATTCATGAAAGTCACATAAAAATCAGCTTCTAAAGGCTTAGCATCTTTGATTAATATTGAATTTAGGCACTTGCCTATTTCTTCATTTATATGACAAATTTTTAACATCTGAGAAAAACTTCTAATAACTTTGTGTCAGTTCCTTCTTGAAAAGTTCAAAGCCGAAGCAGGTAGCAGCAGCACTAGACTACAGTAATGAAAAAACCCACGTAATTACTCCTTCCTTTGACAGACACACTGGCATTCATCCAAGGAAAGGGAAAAACTTTCCTTAGGAAACAGTTTGATACCACAACTTATGCTTATCCCAATTAATAGCCTCTTTGGGAAAGTGAGAGAAATCACTCAGTCGTGTCAGACTCTTTGCGACCTCATGGACTGTAGTCTGCCAGGTTCCTCCAGCCATGGGATTTTCCAGGCAAGAATATTGGAGTGGGTTTCCATTTCCTTCTCCAGGGGATCTTCCCAACCCAGGGATCGAACCTGGGTTTTCTGCACTTCAGGCAGACTCTTTACCATCTGAGCTACCAGGGAAGCAAACCCAAAGCAAAAAAGATTATTAGTGGAATGCTCAGACTCTCTTTGCTAGCTGCAAGTGACAGGCTGAATTCTCTATGTACTGAGATTGAATTTTCAGAGTGGCCTTTCTGAGTCCTGAGATTATTTGCTTTCAGATATCCAAATTTTTCTTTTCATGCATTATTTATGAGCTATCATATTGTGTACAGATCTCAGGGGCCCAGCAAGCCTTCAACTCATTGATTGATTCCACATCATGTCAAATATCGCAACTAATGTATCTGCTTCATACCTTGAAATAAAAATGTTCTTTTTGTGTAATTTTCACAAAGAGAAATGCATCGGTGATGTAGGCCAATACCTTCAGCTATACAGAAAAAAAAAAGTGCTTATGTGCGCACACACATGCACACATGGCCGGCTTACATGCTTTTACGGTGGTGCCCCAGTCTCTGAACTATGAAAGGTAAATAAAAGAATAAACTGGTTGTGTTTACGATAGTGAAGGCCTCTTTTTTTTTCTTGTTAAATATTAATAGTGTATCAATGTACAGTAAATTTATTACTAATTATTCCTGGAGAAAAACAAATGGACTCAATTAAAATGTATCATTTTTCATTATCAATGAATAGTGTATGCCATATTAGCATTTTTAGGAAAAGCAGCAGTCATTAGTTAAATGAACCAATAGTACAATTGAGAGTGGAGATGCCCACAAGCTTATTCTACTAAGTTGATCCAGGTTAGCCAGGGCTTTGGTACCTGCACACCTGACAAACCATATCTGGAATCCATTTTTTTCCTACGAAGACCAAGTTGACAAGAAAATCCTAGACTATATTGTAACTTAGTAGCTAAAAGAATTGCATTCACTTGGAAAAAGATAATTGATAACAGCATCCAACTAAAAAAATTATGTCTGTATTGAATATCTCCTATAGACATCTGCAAGTATTATAAAGGATGTCCGGATGAAAACATCACAGTCGTTAAGCTCTGAGGAAGAAAATTGACATTCTAATTCTTTATGGTGATCAATTTGAATACTAACTCTGCTGACTTGGGGTTTTCACATAGGCTCTTTTCCTGATATTGCTAAGGACATTTCACTTCCCTCTTAGAGTGGATATTTTAATACAGAGGCATTGGCTTGCTGGACATTTGCTTGATGATGCACTCTACTTTTTCATACCTGGGGGTCAGAATTCTGACCTTATGTGTTTCGTATGTATATGGTCCCTGGGCTCTGATCCTTGAGGAGTTTTATTCTGTATTTTTTGGTGGGAAGAGTAATTTTCTATTTGAGATCTGAAATAAAAACAAATCACCCACTGGCAAAGAAATAGATATCAGGATACTTCCATTATAAAGTCATTAAATCTCTCCATCTCACCCAAATCCCAGAGATTCAGTATTCGTTCTTTTAACTATTTCACCTCCACCATCATGTAGGCTGTACAAGGATTTGTGTCTGCTTCTTAAGTTGTTTAAGCTAGAATTCTAAGTATATTTCCACTAGACTAGGTCTATCCATGCATGATGAACTGCTTTAGGGGCATGAAGAATATAATAAACTTCCTCTTACTTTTTAAAATTTCAGGCTGATTATGCAAAATTCTCAAATCAGAAATGGCAACAAGTGTTTGAACTGATATTTCTACAGAAGTAAAATTCTTATAAACAAAATTACCCATCACAGATATATGTAAATTTTTATGCATGTTTGCTTGTACCTGGTGTATGGGCTTGAGAATCTGTGATAAAGAACCCACCTGCCAATGCAGGAGATGCAAGAGACGCAGGCTTGATTCCTGAGTTGGGAAGATCCCCTGGAGTAGAAAATGGCAACCCACTCCAGTAGTCGCACCTGGAAAATCCCATGGACAGATGAACCTGGGGGGTTACAGTCCATGGGGACACAGAGAGTCAGACACAGCTAAGCACAAACAGCACACGTGGTGTACATTCCTGAAAAGCCCCCAAAATAAGTGAGCTGTTTAAATTGTAAAGTTTAGTATAAAAGACTGGCTAAGATATACATGGAAAATACTAATTATTTGAGTTGAAATCTTTTGAAATATAGGACACTAGTAAGGATGGTTTCAGAAAAGCTGTATTTTAAAAAAAATATATAAATTTATTTATTTTAATTGGAGGCTAATTTCTTTACACTATTGTACTGGTTTTGCCATACATTGACATGAATCCGCCACAGGTGTACATGTGTTCCCCTCCCTGAACCCCTCTCCCACTTCCCTCCCCATCCTACCCCTCTGGGTCATCCCGTGCACCAGCCCCGAGCACTCTGTATCATGCATCGAACCTGGACTGGCGATTCGTTTCACATATGATATTATACACGTTTCAGTGCCATTCTCCCAAACCATCCCACCCTCACCCTCTCCCACAGAGTCCAAAAGACTGTTCTATACATCTGTGTCTCTTTTGCTGTTTCGCATACAGGGTTATCGTTACCATCTTTCTAAATTCCATATATATGCATTAGTACACTGTATTGGTGTTTTTCTTTCTGGCTTACTTCACTCTGTATAATAGGCTCCAGTTTCATCCACCTCATTAGAACTGATTCAAATGTATTCTTTTTAATGGCTGAGTGATATTCCATTGTGTATATGTACCAAAGCTTTCTTATCCATTCGTCTTCCAATGGACATCTAGGTTGCTTCCATGTCCTGGCTATTGTAAACAATGCTACGATGAACATTGGGGTACACGTGTCTCTTTCAATTCTGGTTTCCTCGGTGTATATGCCTAGCAGTGGGATTGCTGGGTCATTTGGCAGTTCTATTTCCAGTTTTTAAAGGAATCTTCACACTGTTCTCCATAGTGGCTGTACTAGTTTGCATTCCCACCAACAGTGTAAGAGGGTTCCCTTTTCTCCACATCCTCTCCAGCATTTATTGCTTGTAGACTTTGGGATAGCAGCCATTCTGACTGGTGTGAGATGATACCTCACTGTGGTTTTGATTTGCAATTCTCTAAATAATGAGTGATGTTGAGCATCTTTTCATGTGTTTGTTAGCCATCTGTATGTCTTCTTTGGAGAAATGTCTGTTTAGTTCTTTGGCCCATTTTTTGATTGGGTCGTTTATTTTTCTGGAATTGAGTTGCAAGGGTTGCTTTGATATCTTTGAGATTAATTCTTTGTCAGTTGCTTCATTTGCTATTATTTTCTCCCATTCTGAAGGCTGTCTTTTCACCTTGCTAATAGTTTCCTTTGATGTGCAGAAGCTTTTAAGTTTAATTAGGCCCCATTTGTTTATGTTTGCTTTTATTTCCAATATTCTGGGAGGCGGGTCATAGAGGATCCTGCTGTGATGTACGTCGGAGAGTGTTTTGCCTATGTTCTCCTCTAGGAGTTTTATAGTTTCTGGTCTTACGTTTAGATCTTTAATCCATTTTGAGTTTATTTTTGTGTATGGTGTTAGAAAGTGTTCTAGTTTCATTCTTTTACAAGTGGTTGACCAGTTTTCCCAGCACCACTTGTTAAAGAGATTATCTTTTCTCCATTGCATATTCTTGCCTCCTTTAAATAATGATTTTCAAGCATGCTGGTTAATCAGCCTGGCAAGTTACAGATCTTAGGAGCTTAAGTGAAAAGCAGTTCTATTGGTGGTGAATTTTTTCTTTTTCTTTTTTGTACTTTTTGTCTCAATGGATAAAAAGTGAACATTTTCTACTTTAGCCAATGAATATTTATCTGGGTTCCTGGACTAGTAAAGTTCAAACCACTGATTCATATTTTACATCTTCTTCAGCTTTGATTCATAAATCTTAAGTTTTCCTAATTGCTGGTGGGTAAAGATGGCTATGGAGAGCCATATTCTTAACAATGGAAAAATTTTCTGATAAATTAAGTGTAAAAACTTGGTGAAAGATTTTGCATTATCATGGAAAATAGATATGGTATTTAAATAAATATGTTTATGGAGAAGGGAAAAGGTCTTCATGTACACTCTAGACTTTTGAAATTGATTTTTGAGCCAAAGCCGTACTTGAAAGGACAAGGGCCCTAAAAGTAAGCTTTATTTTGTTTTCAAATCTCAAAACCAGAAAGTTGCTTACACAAAGACACTAGAGACTCCTCAGTGAACAGACACCAGGAGAGGGAACTGGGATTTTTTTGAGAGATTTGTGGATATGACTGATGATGGAAGTAAAGTCTGATGCTGTCAAGAGCAATATTGCATAGGAACCTGGAACGTTAGGTCCATGAATCAATGCAAATTGGAAGTGGTCAAACAGGAGATGACAAGAGTGAATGTCAACGTTTTAGGAATCAGCAAACTAAAATGGACTGGAAGGGGTGAAATTAACTCAGATGACCATTATATCTACTACTGTGGGCAAGAATCCCTTAGAAGAAATGGAGTTGTCATCACAGTCAATAGAAGAGTCTGAAATGCAGTACTCTGTTCATTTCCAAGGCAAACTATTCAATATCACAGTAATATAAGTCTATGCCCCTACCAGTAATGCTAAAGAAGCTGAAGTTGAATGGTTCTATGAAGACCTACAAGACCTTCTGGAGCTAACACCCCCCAAAAATGTTCTTTTCATTATAGTGGACTGGAATGCAAAAATAGGAAGTCAAGAAACATCTGGAGTAACAGGCAAATTTGGCCTTGGAGTACAGAATGAAGTAGGGCAAAGACTAATAAAGTTTTGCCAAGAGCATGCACTAGTGATAGAAAATACCCTCTTTCAACAACACAAGAGAAGATGCTACCCATGGACATAACCAGCTGGTCAATATCAAAATCAGATTGATTATATTCTTTGCAACCAAAGATCGAGAAGCTCTATACAGTTAACAAAAACAAATCTGGGAGCTGACTGTGGCTCAGATCATGAACTCCTTATTACCAAATTCAGACTTAAATTAAAGAAAGTAGGGAAAACCACTAGACCATTCAGGTATGACCTAAATCACATGCCTTATGATTATACACTGGAAGTGAGAAATAGATTCAAGGGATTAGATCTGATAGACAGAGTGCCTGAAGAACTGTGGACGGAGGTTTGTGACATTGTACAGGAGGAAGGGATCAAGACCATCTCCAAGGAAAAGAAATGCAAAAATGCAAAATGGCTGTCTGAGGAGGCTTACAAATACCTGTGGAAAGAAGAGAAGTGAAAGGCAAAGGAGAAAAGGAAAGATATACCCATTTGAATGCAGAGTTCCAAAGAATAGCAAGGAGAGACAAGAAAGCCTTCCTCAGTGATCAGTGCAAAGAAGTAGAGAAAACAATAGAACGGGAAAGACTAGAGATCTCTTCAAGAAAATTAGAGATACCAAGGGAACATTACATGCAAAGATGGGCTCAATAAAGGACAGAAATGGTATGGACCTAACAGAAGCAGAAGATATTAAGAAGAGGTGGCAAGAATACACAGAACTATACAAAAAAGCTCTTCATAACTCAGATAATCATGATGGTGTGATCACTCACCTACACCCATACATCCTGGAATGCAAGGTCAAGTGGGTCTTAGGAACCATTACTACAAACAAAGCTAGTGGAGGTGATGGAATTCCAGTTGAGCTATTTCAAATTCAAAAAGATGACCCTGTGAAAGTGCTGCACTCAATATGCCAGCAAATTTGGAAAACTCAGCAGTGGCCACAGGACTGGAAAAGGTCAGTTTTCATTCCAATCCCAAAGAAAGGCAATGCCAAAGAATGCTCAAACTACCGCACAATCACACTCATCTCACACGCTAGTAAAGTAATGCTCAAAATTCTCCAAGCCAGGCTTCAGCAATATGTGAACCGTGAACTTCCTGATGTTCAAGCTGGTTTTAGAAAAGGCAGAAGAATAAGAGATCAAATTGCCAACATCCGCTGGATCATGGAAAAAGCAAGAGAGTTCCAGAAAAACATCTATTTCTGCTTTATTGACTATGCCAAAGCCTTTGACTGTGTGGATCACAATAAACTGTGGAAAATTCTGAAAGAGATGGGAATATCAGACCACCTGATCTGCCTCTTGAGAAATTTGTATGCAGGTCAGGAAGCAACAGTTAGAACTGGACATGGAACAACAGACTGGTTCCAAATAGGAAAAGGAGTTCGTCAAGGCTGTATATTGTCACCCTGTTTATTTAACTTATATGCAGAGTACATCATGAGAAATGCTGGACTGGAAGAAGCACAAGCTGGAATCAAGATTTCCGGGAGAAATATCAATAACCTCAGATATGCAAATGACACCACCCTTATGGCAGAAGGTGAAGAGGAACTAAAAAGCCTCTTGATGAAAGTGAAAGTGGAGAGTGAAAAAGTTGGCTTAAAGCTCAACATTCAGAAAACGAAGATCATGGCATCCGGTCCCACCACTTCATGGGAAATAGATGGGGAAACAGTGGAAACAGTGCCAGACTTTATTTTTCTGGGCTCCAAAATCACTGCAGATGGTGACTGAAGCCATGAAATTAAAAGATGCTTACTCCTTGGAAGAAAAGTTGTGACCAACCTAGATAACATATTCAAAAGCAGAGACATTACTTTGCCAACAAAGGTTCATCTAGTCAAGGCTATGGTTTTTCCTGTGGTCATGTATGGATGTGAGAGTTGGACTGTGAAGAAGGCTGAGCGCCCAAGAATTGATGCTTTTGAACTGTGGTATTGGAGAAGACTCTTGAGAGTCCCTTGGACTGCAAGGAGATCCAACCAGTCCATTCTGAAGGAGATCAGCCCTGGGATTTCTTTGGAAGGAATGATACTAAAGCTGAAACTCCAGTACTTTGGCCACCTCATGTGAAGAGTTGACTCATTGGAAAAGACTCTTATGCTGGGAGGGATTGGGGGCAGGAGGAAAAGGGGACGACAGAGGATGAGATGGCTGGATGGCATCACTGACTCGATGGATGTGAGTCTGAGTGAACTCCAGGAGTTGATGATGGATAGGGAGGCCTGGCGTGCTGCGATTCATGGGGTTGCAAAGAGTCGGACATGACTGAATGACTGATCTGATCTGATCTGATGAGGATAATGATTAAACTGTATGTAATGTCCTTATTACTAACTTCTAAAACATGAGCTAGTGAATTAATTAACTCACTTGATGCTACTGCTGCTGCTGCTAAGTAGCTTCAGCTGTATCTGACTCTGTGCGACCCCATAGATGGCAGCCCACCAGGCTCCCCTGTCCCTGGGATTCTCCAGGCAAGAACACTGGAGTGGGTTGCCATTTCCTTCTTCAATGCATGAAGGTGAAAAGTGAAAGTGAAGTTGCTCAGTCCTGTCCGACTCTGAGCGACCCTGTGGACACAGCCTACGGGCTCCTCCATCCATGGGATTTTCCAGGCAAGAGTACTGGAGTGGGGTGCCATCGCCTTCTCTGAATTAACTCACTTACTTTTCAAATTTGAAGTTTTTATGGTAGTTTAGATGTGGGAATGACTAACACCTAGACATAAAATTAAGAACCATATATTTTACATACTTGTTTTAATAACACCCATCATATTATTTCACCTTTCTTGTATAATTATAATAGAGAGATATTAGATACCACTTAGGGCTGTGTGGTTTCCATGTAAGACCCAAGTAATTAGGTTCAGGATTTGTAAAGCAGAAACAAAAATCAAAGGAGAGCTGAAGAGCACAAAGATTCCTGACCAGGAACATGATGTGAATGTAATCCCAAAATTTCAGAAGTAGAAGAAGATTGTCAAGGTTTTTGGCAACAAATTGACTTTGTGACCCTAAGGGAGAATGACTGAAAGATTGAAATATGTCAGCAGAATAAAATGGGATCTCAAGGGAAAATCAGCCTCGATGTCATAGGAGGCATCTGCTGGTCCACCTCCTTTCACTGCACATCACTTTGTGTACTTGTCATGGATAATAATAATGAAAATGAACTCATTTAGGATAAGACTCTTTATCTCTGCATGGACAGATTGCAAAACTTCATCCAAGGAGCCATATTTTAAATAAATCACTTAAAATTACAACATCATTAAACCTACGAATATCTTAGCTACCAAACAGGTTTGCCTTTGAATAATACCAAAGTGTTTTCTAAACTAAAAATTGAGACAGCCTGTTCATTTTTAGAGTATACATTGCTATATCTTTTTCCTTTTTTTTTATTTTTTATTTTTTTTTCTCTTTGAGATTTTTTTTTTTTAGTTTTTATTTTTTATTGTTTTTTAATTTTATTTTATTTTTAAACTTTACATAATTGTATTAGTTTTGCCAAATATCAAAATGAATTCATCACAGGTATACATGTGCTCCCCATCCTGAACCCTCCTCCCTCCTCCCTCCCCATACCATCCCTCCGGGTCGTCCCAGTGCACTAGCCCCAAGCATCCAGTATCGTTCATTGAACCTGGACTGGCATCTCGTTTCATACATGATATTTTACATGTTTCAATGCCATTCTCCCAAATCTTCCCACCCTCTCCCTCTCCCACAGAGTCCATAAGATTGTTCCATACATCAGCGTCACTTTTGCTGTCTTGTACACAGGGTTATTGTTATCATCTTTCTAAATTCCATATATATGCGTTAGTATACTGTATTGGTGTTTTTCCTTCTGGCTAACTTCACTCTGTATAATAGGCTCCAGTTTAATCCACCTCATTAGAACTGATTCAAATGTATTCTTTTTAATGGCTGAGTAATACTCCCTTGTGTATATGTACCACAGCTTTCTTATCCATTCATCTGCTGATGGACATCTAGGTTGCTTCCATGTCCTGGCTATTATAAACAGTGCTGCGATGAACATTGGGGTACACGTGTCTCTTTCCCTTCTGGTTTCCTCAGTGTGTATGCCCAGCAGTGGGATTGCTGGATCAAACATAAGACCAGAAACTATAAAACTCCTAGAGGAGAACATAGGCAAAACACTCTCTGACATACATCACAGCAGGATCCTCTATGACCCACCTCCCAGAATATCGGAAATAAAAGCAAAAATAAACAAATGGGACCTAATTAACCTTAAAAGCTTCTGCACATCAAAGGAAACTATCAGCAAGGTGAAAAGACAGCCTTCAGAATGGGAGAAAATAATAGCAAATGAAGCAACTGACAAACAACTAATCTCAAAAATATACAAGCAACTCCTACAGCTCAACTCCAGAAAAATAAATGACCCAATCAAAAAATGGGCCAAAGAACTAAATAGACATTTCTCCAAAGAAGACATACAGATGGCTAACAAACACATGAAAAGATGCTCAACATCACTCATTATCAGAGAAATGCAAATCAGAACCACTATGAAGTACCATTTCACGCCAGTCAGAATGGCTGCGATCCAAAAGTCTACAAATAATAAATGTTGGAGAGGGTGTGGAGGAAAGGGAACCCTCTTACACTGTTGGTGGGAATGCAAACTAGTACAGCCACTATGGAGAACAGTGTGGAGATTCCTTAAAAAACTGGAAATAGAACTGCCTTATGATCCTTTTTTTTTAAATAAAAAAGTCAGAATATTTTAAAGTAACAGGTTAGAAAATGTTTTGATTTGTCCTCTTCTCCACCTTCTCCATTCCTAGGAAATAGGAAAGACTTTATGTACTAACACTAATATCCATTCATTTCACCTTATGTCAAATGTATTCACAACTCTGCAGCACAAAATAGAATATAAATTACAAAGAAAATGTGTGCTTTCTCATTTATATTCTTATCTTCAAATTCAGACCATCAGCTCAAGTTGAAATGTAGAATTTAAAACTGAATGGGACTGTAAGATCACCTCACATTAAGCTGCTTATTTTACAGATGAAGAAGCAAGCCTGAGAGTGACCAGTCCAAGGTCACAGGCTTTGTGAGTGGAGCCCTGATTGGGAGTTTTTGACTGTCAGCTCAATCCTGTCTTTATATATCACACATCTTTTTAAACCATGGAAGAGAAAACTTCCCCAATGTATCATGCCAACCAGAGCTATTTTCTTAGTTATTGTTCTTTGTCCACAAACATATTTGTAATCTATTAGAGGCCTAATAGAAAATGGTGCTAGCAAAAATGTTAGTATTCTCCAGAACTTTAAGCATTGCTCTTTCTGCCAGTATATGAGCAGCTACCATCTACTTACAGAGGAAATTCTATATTCGATTATACAAAGGTGCTCTCACAATTGGCCATTGTATGCCTTGTGGCATTATGGGGCATAATCATACCCTAGGTTGGAAGGTTGGAAGAGGCCTCCAAGAGCATCTTATCCAAATTTATATTTTTATATGAATAAAATCTCCCTGAGAGATGTTAAGTGACTGGCATAGGTAAAGCTGCGTTGACCTCTCCATTTTCTCATTTAAACTTTCCCTTGTGAAGAACAGTCTACATTTATGAGATAGCTACTCAAGTTCAAGGGCATATGTGGCCCTGAAACAAAACCCATTTTCTTCCCACATGAGAACCAAACCAATTTCTAGTTTTCATAAGTAGGGTCAAACTTTTAGTATGTCTTACCATAAGACATATGTACAAGTTGAGAAAGGTTTGGATAATTCTTGGATATCAGTTTCATAGCAAATTTAGGAGATGTTAGACATGTTTTGAGGTATTGCAACAGTATTTTGACATGATGTGATCATTAAGAGTACAGGCACTAACCCAGAATGACTGGATTAAAATACTGGCTTTGCCACTTTCTAGGGGCATGAATTTAGCTTCTCTGATGCACAGCAGGGATAAAGTTACTCCCATCTCATGGGGTGGTTGTGAGAATTAGATGAGTTATCCACACAAAATGCTTGGTAGCTTGGCACATGAGCATCTAATTAATGCTTGTTATTACTATTATTGATGCCTTGGAAGGTAATCAACCCTCTCCCAAGATATCCGCTGGGAAAATAGTGTGACTTTATAGCAAGGTTGTTCAATTTAGTTTCTGAAATTTTCAAGTTGTAGCTCCTCCAATATATGTTGGGTGAGCACTTCTCTGAGATTTTAATTCCTCTGCCAAACACACTGGTAATATTGCTTTTTCTGTTTACTTCATGTGGATAGTTGCAAAAATCAAGTGAATTTATGACTGTGAAAATGCTTTCCAAAGAATAAGGCTATTGACAAATGGACATAATTATTTTTATTATTTTCTGCTGCCTCTGTTAAGAGATACAGCCTGGCTGAACAAAAATTCTAGCTGAGTGTGAGAATTTAAAAATTCTCACATGTCCTTGTAGATCCAACATTTCCTTGTGGACAGCAGTTGGAAGTTGGGTTTGGAGGTCTGGTTAATCAGTTAGTAACACGCACTGAATGCTGAACTCTCCATAGGACACTCTTGTTATTTTTGTTGTTGTTCAGTCACTAAGTCATGTCTGACTCTTTGAAACCCCATGGACTATAGCACACCAGGCTTCTCTGTCCTTCATTATTTCCTGGAGTTTGCTCAAGCTCATGTCCATTGAGTTGGTGATGCTATCCAACCATCTTATCTTCTGGATGGACACTCTGGACAAGATTTTACACATAAATTCTCAGGTCTCTGTCATTAAAGCAAAAGTTTTACGTAAAGGTGGTATTCACGAATGTTCCATGATAAAGGACACCAGCTCGGACTGCAATTTCCAAGTATTGTGCTGTGGGATGTGGCTTCCGAGATGTCAGCTATCACTCTTCCTGCTCTCCCAGAATGTGCTTCCTGCTTCACACATCATGAGATGGATCCCCCCTCCTCTCTGTAGGCTGGACTTGGTAACTTTGGAGACCAACAGCATGTAGCAGAAGTGACAGGGACTTCTGAAGCTCACTCATTGGCAGACTTTGAGCTTCTTCTTGGACTTCTTAAAACACTCACTCTTGGGGAACTCCCTTTCAGAATGCACATGCTGAAGCCACAGGTAGGAGCTGTAGTTGGCAGCTAGCTATAGCTGAGCTCCAACATGATATTCAGCAGCAGCTGCCAAGCCTGTGAGTGAACTTCTTGAGTTTCCTCCCCAGTCAAGCTTTCAGGTGACTCCAGTCTCAGCTGCCCTCTGACTGCACTGGCACAAGAGATTCCAAGTGAGAATTGCCCCAATTAACTCTGTGTAGCACACAGAAGTTGAGAGATAAGAAATTATTATCTAAAAACACCAAGTGTTAGGGTTGTTTCCTTTGCAGCAATAGATATCTGAAACAAACATGACTTTCTTCTGAGGTAATTTTCAAATTGTGAAAATTGGAAAGAAGTGTTTAATAAAAGTCTTTGTGTGCACATTTCAAATTTGATATACCCAGTAGCTAAAAAAGCATTTGGAATGGGAAATGTTTCACTCTCGCTTAAAATAATAATAAGAAAATTACTTTACTATTATGGGTTGAGAACCTGTTATATGTCTGTCATTCACTGAGTACTTTATACACTTATCTCAGGGCTGGATTTAAAACCAAAGTTATTTAAAAATCTTATTTGGCTTTGTTATACCACATAGCCCATTACATGTTATCTTCCTTAGAATGTAAACGGTCAGTTCTGATGAATTTTACACTTTCCAGGTAGGAAGTTCTAGACCCTATAAGAAAGCAGCATGGTGAATATTAGATTTTTCACTTGTTTGTTTTTAACAGTTGGTTCAGAACTTGACATATAATAGGTGCTTAATAAATGGTTGTTAATAAAGATATTTATAACTTAACCGGTTTTTCTCTAAAGGTAGCTCTTTACCTCTTGACTCTCAGACATTATCTATGCATTTGAGGTCTTTTCTTCCTCATAGATTGGTTACCAAATTTTAATTATTGTACTTAACAATTCAAATTCAACTTTAAAAGTCAGCAAAATTTGTAGTGCTTTTCTTTAAATATTTTGCAATCATGTAGGACTGGCAAGAGCCCCACTTCCTGCTGGCCCTCTCCGGCCACCGTGTTGGTTTTGCTCACTCCTTTGACGATGCTGGTCTCCTTGCTCTTCCTCTTAGTTGTTAGGTGGGCTCCTTCTGCGCTTCAGGTTCTTTGCTCCTTCAGGTCTCTGCTACACTATTACATTATCAATGAAGTCTTTATGATCACCCATTAAAGCAACCAATCTCCCTTTCCTACTACCTTGACTTCGTACCCTGCTTAATTTTCCCCTCATAGTCTGCATCATCATCTGACAAGGTATATGTGTGCTCTTTAGTCCCTTTATTAGAAAGTAATCTCCTCATGGATAGAGACTTGGTTTTGTTCTCTGTTACATTTTCAGCCCCAGAAACAGCACCCCACATGGCAGGAGCTGAATGAACAGACATTATTGAATGAATGGATGTCTATGACTCAGAAGTTGAACTGCAGCACAGAAAAACTGGCCCCATACAAGAAGCGGTCGTCCCTTTATGGTTCAGGTTAGGAGCATTGGTTAACATTTTGGGTTTTCACTTTAAAGAGAAGAAAGCTAAAAGTGTTGAGAAACTTTCAGTGACATATTCTGGAAACAGGTAGTCACCGGTTGATCATCGTACATAGTATGGTTATAAAGATCATTGCTGCAATGCTGGCCAAGCTCTAGAGCCCCACCTCTCCCTTGTGAAGGAGATGCCTATGGCAGCCCTGGTGCCGGTGACAGAGGAACCTCTGATCTGGGGACGAGAAGAAAGTCAGAGTCAGCTGCAACCAAGAATAGTAAGTACTTTATGTAATGAGAACTAAACTCTACCATGATTTTGTGTGGGACTTTGGTTTTTAAGTACTATGTATTACAAAAAATTTCACATCTATTTTCACGAAGGGCTAATTTTTATAAAAATGGATCACATCGATGTTTCTTACAGCATCTGTGTTTATGGATATCCTGATCACTTGAACCTGGCTTCTACACAAATACATCACCACTGTTTATAAGAAAGACGATAAAATAGAAGAGAAAATTCTCCCAGGGCAAAAGTGCTCAAGATTTAGAGTTATAAATCTCAAGTTTCAGAGCCTTGACAAGCATCATAGGGCTAAAGGAGAATTGAAGCCCATGGAATAAAGTAGGATCTCTGCATGGCAGAGCGATGGACAAACAGAAGCTGCTTAGCCTTCTTTCCTACAGTCAGACCTTTTCTCGTTTTTTCATTTTTTAAACTTCGAGTATCGTATTTCAGGGGAATGTGTTTTGCTATACTGTTTGGTGCTCAGGCAGAAACAAACCTTTCTAAGATGGCTTTAGGAGAATGTGCTGCTTACCTGGACTTTCTAACTCTGAGCATTAGAACCTTGATTATAATGAAGAGAATTCAGCCTCATGTAGCTCAGGTCTACACCTCTCTCTGTTTTTAGGTTGAGTCTATAATTACTAAGTTCTTATTCATCATATCTCAAAAACCTCAAAGTTCAGCCAAAATACTTGAAAACTGGGTTCTAAAGAAATAGTTCTCTTAAATACGCTCTGCAGAATGCTAACCGATTTACTTGTCTAAAAGCCGGTGTAGTAGTGAAAAGCATTGATTTTGGAAAGAGAAGATCTGGATTTATATGCTAGCTCTGCTGCTGGGTGAGTTACTTTACCTCTCACTCTCAGCTCCTGTTTCCCCATCTATAAAATAGGGACATAAATATCTTCCTCAAAATGGTTTTTTAAAAAGATTGAAGTATAGTTAATTTACAATGTTTCAGGTGTACAGCAAAGTGATTCAACTATACATATGTACATATACACATATACATATGTATACATATACATATACAAATACAGGCTTCCCAGATGGCGCTAGTGGTAAAGAATCTGCCTGCCAATACAGGAGATGCAACAGATGTGGGTTCAGTCCCTGGATCAAGAAGATCCCCTGGAGAAGGAAATGGCAACCCACTTCAGTATCCTTGCCTGAGAAATTCCATAGCTCTAGTCCATATGGTCACAAAGACTTGGACAATACTGAGTGCACATACACACACACACACACACACACACACACACAGACATATGTGTGTGTCTGTGTGCTCAGTTGCTCAGTCGTGTCCAACTCTGTAGCCCCGTGGGTTATTATGAAATATTGAATATAGTTCCCTGTGCTATGTAGTAGGACTTGCTGTTTATTTTATATATAGTAGTATGTATCTGTTCATCTCAAACTTCTAATTTATCCCTCCTCCTCTTTCTTCTTTGGTAATCGTAAATTCATTTTCAATGTCTATGAGTCTATTTCTGCTTTGTAAATAAGTTGATTTGCATCATTTTTTTAGAGTCCACATATAAGTGATATCGTATGATTTTTGTCTTTCTCTGTCTGACTTACTTCACTTAGTATGATAGTCTGTAGGTCCATCCAAGTTGCTGCAGATGGCATTATTTCACTCTTTTTTTATGACTGAGTAGTATTTCATTGTATATATGTACCACATCTTCTTTATCCATTCATCTGTAGATGGCCACTTAGGTTGCTTCCATGTCTTGGCTGCTGTAAATAGTGCTTCCATAAACATTGAGGTGTATGCTTTCTTTTTTTTTTGAATTATAGTTTTGTATTTTCAGGATATATTCCCAGAAGTGGGATTGCTGGATCATTTGGTAACTCTATTTTTAGTTTTTTAAGGAACCTCCATACTGTTTTCCGTCATGGCTGCACCAATTTACATTCCTGTCGACAGTGTAGGAGGGTTCCCTTCAAAAGGATTTTTGTGTGGATTAAATCAGAGAAAGTAGGATGATGGCTGAGTTTAGTGTTTGGTATATATTAAGCACTCAACACATGACCAAAAAAAAGTTGGGGGGCAGAAGGGAGTCTCCTGAAGTGGATTTTGTCTTTTTGGCAATCTTTCCTGATTCCATTGTAAAAACTTATCATCTGTCATGAAGTGGCTCATTCTGGTGACCACTCACCTTCTCTCTAGCAGTAATAACCTGGGGTTTTTATTGTTGTTGATCATTTCATGATCAGTTTGCTTCAACTGGACGGGTGGTTAGTCCTGCAATAGTGTCTTCTTATGAAGTTCTGTGCTCTTTAATCCCCTACTCTGGCTTTGCTGGCCTACATCTGAAAACTCTATGAACTCAGGAAGCTATGTCTGATACACAGAAAGGGGGCTGTTTAACATGTTAATTTGACTCTGTTTGCTCTGAATTTTTTTGTTTCACATGAGTTTAGTTCTGTGGGTCTAATTTCATGCTTTGGGGGCATAAGAATTTATTATTGCTGCCATGTGTTATTCCACCACTTGGCACAGTGCTCAGCATATAGAGATAACCTAATATTATTAATACTATTTAAATCTATAAGAGGGCTAAGAGTATTCATAGGAAACTAGAGCCAAAACTCAAATGTAATATGGCAAGTCCCAGCACCAACCCACCAGAAAGCAGAGGCAAATGTATTTAGAAAATTCACTTCTGCTTATGGATAATGAGGATTCTAATAAGATATGTGACTGCAGAGATGTGAAGGAAGCCTGCGATCATTCAGCTCCTGTGAAAACTACATTATATAATTGGGGGGAAAGATATAACTCCCACACAAGGAGTAAACTGGAAGAAAAGTGAACATTTTAAATTATTAAAGGGACTTGACTCAGAGACTTTGATCCTGGCTAAGCTTTCAGAGTATGCAAACAAACAGCCTGATAAGAAAGTGTAAATGACCTAGTCAATCAGCTATCAGATGGCATCACCAAGTGAACAGCGCTGATCATCCTTCAGAAAACTTATCAGAGTGCAGGGAGAGGTTATTGAAGCATTTAGGCATGCCTAGCACACTATCACTTATATATACCCACTCTTAACTGGGCTAGTAATTTCATTCTACCTGATAGATAACAAGGAAAACCTTAAAAAAAAACAAGTCAACTTCAGCAAACTACCAACAGTAAAAATGAAAAACAAGAGAGAGGCAAGGTGTGGCTCAAAAACAAGATTTCAGTGTTGAGGAGCTTTATCCTTTGAATTGTAACAGAAAGAAAAATGAAAACTAGCTTATAAAGATACAGAGAATGAACGTTTGTGTTAATACCATTACGCTGAACTCTGTTATCTTGTTTTTTAGCAAATGCTCCATAAGAATATGGCAACTTGAAAAATTTGCAATAATCAAGAGATTGATTCATTAATTTACTCTGAACCTCTTTCCTATAATGTAATGGATCTGGAGATACTGAGAGAAATGGAAGTTCTAGCTTTAAAGGAGCTCATAATTTATTTGAGAAGGCAATGTAATCCTGTAAATTGTAATGTCATAAGTGCTACCATGCATGTAAGGGAAAAAAAGGTGATGTCCTGCAAGGTTTGGAAATGACTTCTGAATTTTTTTTAAAAAATGAAATTATTTTGTAGAATTTTAGCTCAAGTGTACTTTGTTATTTGAAATATATTATATTCTTTTAGCCATGTCCTAACCTGATAAGTAAAAGTTTGCAGTATTTAAATGCAATATTCATCCTCCTGTCCCTTAAGCTAAAGAGAGAGTGCACATGAAAGAATCTCATTTCAGCACAGAATTGTGCCCAAGAATTGGCACCCCACTCCGGTACTCTTGCCTGGAAAATCCCACGGACAGAGGAGCCTGGTAGGCTGCAGTCCATGGGGTTGCTGAGGTCCGACATGACTGGGCGACTTCACTTTCACTTTTCACTTTCATGCATTGGAGAAGGAAATGGCAACCCACTCCAGTGTTCTTGCCTGGAGAATCCCAGGGACAGGGGAGCCTCGTGGGCTGCCGTCTATGGGGTCGCACAGAGTTGGACACGACTGAAGTGACTTAGCTTAGCTTAGAATCATGAGTTAGAAAGACTGAGGCGGTCACACAGGCTGAACTCCCACCTGACACATGACTGTCCTTTTCCACGTGTGCATGCGTGTCTCTACCTCCTCCCGGACAACTCCAAGGGCAAGCAGTCCCTCACTGTGAATCAGCTCCTGTAGGAGCAGCCTTCTTTATACTGAGTGAAGTTCACTGTCTGGTCATTTCCCTGTTGCTATTAATTCCATTCTCTGAAAAATGAGAGTAGATCATAGTATACCACTCACAGGATACTCTTAAAATATAAACACAGCTCTACTAAAACTTTCTCTTAAAAATATAAGATATCTTTGATTCCTTTAGACATTTGTTTTGGAGCATTATTTCTAGATTCCACTCCAGGTGCAAATCTTTGAATCTTCTCTGGGATATTAAGCCCTCTTTCCCACTGTATCCTACCCTAGGCTTGGTATGTGGTATTTATCACTCTGCATGGGGGTCGCAAAGAGTCGGACACAACTAAGCGACTTCACTCACTCACTCACGGAGCGTCCTTGGCAGTCTTTGCCTGGCTGGCTTCTCATCTCCTGGAAATTGTCACTCATTTGCTTCTCCTTTGCCTCCCAAATAGTATTGAGCAGCCTTTCTCTGTGAATTTTTCCCCTTTCTTGTAGACCTCTTTAATACTTATACTTTTAACTCCAATGAGCAGCTAATAGATCCAATTGACCAAATATAAAACTCTCCTGTTCTAAGCTAGTTATGCATAAGTAACTTCAAACTAGAGCAGACTATGAGGTCCATTAGGTTCCTTACCAATTAACTCAGAGGATATTAACATCAGAGGCAAGGAAGTGTCCATCCAACACCCACCCCCAGTGTCAGGGGACAAGGAACCAGGTACAAAATACAGTGCTGCTTTAGTCTCCAAGGCCAGCGCTGAGCTGGCTGAAGATGCATGCGTGCATGCTCAGTCATGTCTAACTCTTCACAACCCCATGGACTGTAGCCTTCCAGAGTCCCCTGTCCATGAAACTTTCCAGGCAAGAATACTGAAGTAGGTTGCCATTTCCTCCTCCAGGGGCTCTTCCCTGACCCAGGGATTGAAACCGTGTCTCCTGCACGTCCCCTGCAAGGCAGATGAAATCTTTAACCCTGATTCACTGCGGAAGCCCGACTTAAGATGTGACCTGGCTAATATCTCCATCCTTGACGTCGTATGAAGGAGACAAAGTGATCAAAGAAAGCAACAATGACTTGGCACACCTCTGGTTAATTTGTTAATATCCTTCTGTATCTGCGTGGGTGGAAGAGGAAAGTAGGACATACAAGCGACTCTACCCACATTTGAAAGCTGTATTCCTAGAAAATATGCCCCCTACATATCATAGATTCTGACCAGCTAGAGCAAGAGTTCCCCATCTTGGAGGGAGGGGGACAGAGTTCCTTTCTTAAGAGCACAGTGTAGAGGAGAGTGCTGTCCTGTGGTCACCTGCCTACTTGTCTTTATCCTTCACAAAAATGGAGTTTCTTGAGGTACTTGAAGACTGAGTGTTTTGGAGAAAAATGCATATATCTTCTATGAGGTACTGCAGTAGTAATATTTACCAGACACTTAGTAGTACTTGCTAAATTAATTGTACACTCCTTATCTTATTGTCTGTTAGAGTAACTCTCCACATGTTGTACCTGGAATTAAACGAAACTCCTCATGTATGAAATGCCCCACAACAAAACTCTCCTGGCTGTTGCTTCCTGATATGGTTACTTAGCCTCCTTGTGAGGGCTTGTTACTTCTGTTTGTGTTCAGGAGCTAGTCTAGCACTAACCAGCTGATTTATAAATAATGGTTTCCATGCTCTGAATGGATACTCTGCAAGAATGGAGGCACAGCCTGTGCCAGTGGACTCCACAATCATCCCCTCCATCAAACTCTCTTCTCTTCTATAAACAGTTTACAATGTAGATTTAATAGAGCAGAGCTATTTTAAAAACTATGCAGTGTCATATAATAACTTAATGTTATTTTATGCACTTTATCATAAATAGCTCTTGTTTGGGAGGGATTGGGGGCAGGAGGAGAAGGGGACGACAGAGGATGAGATGGCTGGATGGCATCACTGACTCGATGGATGTGAGTCTGAGTGAACTCCGGGAGTTGGTGATGGACAGGGAGGCCTGGTGTGCTGCGATTCCTGGGGTTGCAAAGAATCAGACACAACTGAGCGACTGAAGTGAACTGAACTGTCCGTCTATTATAGTTCATTTGTTCCACCAACAATTATTTATTTGGAAGGAATGACGCTAAAGCTGAAAATCCAGTGCTTTGGCCACCTCATGCGAAGAGTTGACTCATTGGAAAAGACTCTGATGCTGGAAGGGATTGGGGGCAGGAGGAGAAGGGGATGACAGAGGATGAGATGGCTGGATGGCATCACTGACTCGATGGACGTGAGTCTCAGTGAACTCCAGGAGTTGGTGATGGACAGGGAGGCCTGGCGTGCCGCAATTCATGGGGTCGCAAAGAGTCGGACACGACTGAGAGACTGATCTGATCTGATGATGTATTTTGGAGAAGGAAATGGCAATCCACTCCAGTACTCTTGCCTGGAAAAATCTCATGGACAGAGGAGCCTGGAGGGATACAGTCCAGGGGGTCACAAGAGTAGGACACGACTGAGCGACTAAACCACCAACCACCATGATGTATTTAGCACAGAAGAAGAGAAAGTATTTAGCATAGAATTTGGCACAAAGTAAGGATTTAATAAATATTGCTTTAAAGTGATATAATTTAATCTTCACAATAATACTTTGAGGTGAAAATTATTATTACTACATTACTGATGACCAAATAGAAATGCTGTGAATCGAGGTAATTAACTCAAAGCCATAAAAAGACCAGATTTATGAGCTATGGCTCTGATTCCAGTGCTTATTCTATTTATCACAACTGCTTTTTGCCTTGAGATGAGCAGTAAATAGTAGGCTAATGTCAAGTTGTAGTGGGTCTAGACTGCTGGATGAAGGGAGCTTGGATTTTATTCAATATTCAGTGTTTCAGTGAATGATTGGCTAAAATAGTTTTTCTCATCCATGGTTTCACTGAAGTTCAGTGAACTTTTCTCAAAAGTTTTTGATAAAAAAAATTAGCCATCAGCAGATTCTCCTTTGTAGATTCTGATTCAGTGGGTCTCAGGTTTGGCCTGGAATTCTGTATCCTCAGTGAAAGTGAAAGTGTTAGTCCTTCAGTTGTGTCTGACTCTTTGCAACTCCATGGACTATAGCCTGCTAGGCTCCTCTGTCCGTGGAATTCTCCAGGCAAGAGAATTCCACTCCACTCCAATTCTCCACTCCATTCCAGAAGTGGGTTGCCATTTCCTTTTCCATGGTATCTTCCTGACTCAGGGATTGAACCCAGGTCTCCTGTATTGCAGGCAGATTCTTTACCACTGAGCCATCAGGGAAGACTATTCTTAATGGGATCCCCCTAATTAGCTTCTGATAAGGCAAGCTTAGAAAACACTGGGCCAAATGATTTGTTTGCTCTTTATAATCTTACTGTCATTTTTCTTGACTAGATTAACATATAATCAGATGTCACTGAAAGAAAGCATAGTGTTGGATAAACAGGCCTTCTGTGAGAGTCCACAGGAGCAGCCTGATTGCCAGTGAGCTCTGGATCTCCTGGGCTACCCTCAGCAGCTATTGCTGCCAACATTGCAGATCCTCTAGGCCACTTGATGTCAGGGATGACTGTGGTCACTGCACCTCGTAGTGAATCTCGGGGGATGGCTGCACCCTCACCTTGAAGTACCGGCTTTGGCAAACTCTCCACGGGCAAGTGCACTTGATGAGGCCTGACACATAGCATGCAGGATTGATGATGACACATCAGAAGCTCATTCTAAAAGGGGCACTTCTAAAGAGCTCTTCAGAGTGAGACTGCAGAGGGAGGCTGCAGAGAGACGGTGCTCTTTGCAGTTGGGAAAAATGCAGCATAAGCAGACATGCCTCTTTGAAGAGACTGACTGTTTTAATACATTTGTTTAAAGTGAAACTGTGTTTAATGTGTGAGAAATCTCTTGAGGGGAAAAAGTCATATGCCCAAATGAGGGTGAGGAAGTAGAATGTGTCTGAAACTCTCCTTTGTGATTTGTTCAGCTGAGCCCGGGATGTGTAGAGGAAATCACCTTTGTCGTTTGGCCAGTGTTAAAAAATATTCATGACACTTGTTAAAGATGTTAAGACAGACTTTATTTAAGACTATGTTTCTAAGGGCAGGGACCCCTCCAGTGGGATGTTCCAAAGGGGGAGAGAGCTTGGGCTCAACTCTGCACACAGCCTATGCAAGTGCAAATTTATTGACATAACAAGATTCTCACTAAACACAGGCTGGGATGATCAGACATACATGGAAGATAGTGGAGGATGAGGAACCTGATCAGATATGAGAGTGATTAGATAAGGAGGAGGAGGGATTCTTGCTAAACTGACACAGTAGGACTCTTACTAAAAACTAGTTTACAAGAAAGTACCCACATGGGCCTAGGAGAAGTTTCAACGGCCTGACGAAAGGCTTGGTTAAGCAAAGAACCTTTGCCATCAGTGTTACTGAAAAGAGAAAAGAGACTTTTTCATCTTCTCCATGAATTATGCCTCAAATTCCTTGAATTCTTCCTTGAATACTATGCTTAAGTTGCAACTGGCACCAGAAGCCAATTCCATGAAAATTAGTATGGCTCATGTGTGATGAGCAGGAAAGGGTTAATGCTTTCCTTCACTGGCCTCAAGCCAGTTGCTGCAGCCCAAGAGTTGTCACAGCCACGCCATTGTCAGAAGATTTTTCATCACATGAAAAACAGAGAGACAGTGCCTTCAGGGTTTAGAAACCATAGGACTTTCAGAGTCATGTGTCAGAGATATATGGCTTCAACTACAGAAAGAACAATTTCCATTTTTTTTTTCTTGTGGTGATAAAATGATCTCCTACTTAGAATCATATTTTTGGCACTGCATTTAGAAAACAGATTTAAAGAAAAAGAATAATTGATAAAGTAAAAGAGAAGCCATATTAGCAGTAGAAATGGCATTTTTATAGTTAAGAATCTTATCACAATCTATTAAGTAAACTCAGTCAACCAAGAACTGTGCCTGCCTGATACAGGTTTAAATGATTGCATAAATATGAATATATTTTCAATGAACTGTTTTCTAATTGTATACTTATCTTAGTCATAATATTTTTGGTTCCTTCTTTCTTGGCTTCTAACCTCTCCTCTATTCAAGAACATTTCTACAAGCAGAAAACCCCAAATCCAGGAGGAATTAGGTAACCACGTAGCAGTCACTAATATAGAATCAAGTAGTCTTGGGCATCCTGACTACATGTTCTATGAGCCCACCACCTCAGAAGTGAGCATAAACATGAACTATTCCTATGCTGGAAGTACCAGGAGCCAAAAGTAGAATTAGGGTATAAGAGCTCTTTTATTCTTGAATCCACACTTTAAAAAATTTCATCTGATACTTTGTTAGCTCCATGTTTTTTTTTTTGTTTGCACATAGTTGATATTATAGCCTATATAAATTTTTGATGTTAGAACATCATCTTTGCATATTGTAGAGCTCCAGTGCAGAGTAGGAAACATATCTGCTACTTAATAAACATTTAGTGAATAACAGTAAATTCTGGAGAAACTGTTGTATCGGGCACAGCTAACATAGGATGAAAAACCTTAAATGGGCTCACCAGCACTAGAACACACTTCTACCATTGTCATATTTAAGGGGCAAAATGATCTGACAAAGTTTATATTATCTGATACATTCCTCAAAAGATTTATATTTGTATAAATCAGGATATCCTTTGTCAATCAAAAAGATTCTATGGACTTCCTCTGAAAAGACATCACCCAAATAGTGATTTCTCCTTCTGTGGATGGAGTCATACATAATGAATGTTCTCTGATGGCTGCAGGAGTTGTGCAGCTATAATTAATGTTGTAGAACCCAGTGGAGTTCATTTAATCAAGTCTGTAATGGTGATATTGACTGTAAAATCTAATGAAGTGATACTAACCATAGTTGATTTGAGATTGGAGTGGGAGTGTTCAAAGGCATGTTTGATGCCATTGGTAGCCTAAAATGTTGTTAAGGACAAAGGCACAAATGGTTCAAATAATGGAGAACCTCCATGTTTTCATTTTGAAAGTCGTTTCTACTGTTTTTGAGTTGAGAAAAATCCTAAAAGCCACTATTCAAAATCTGTTTGCTCTCCATGTAAACAGGGCATCTCACACTCTGAAGAATCAAAAAACAAACTTGGATCATCATGAATTTCATCTGAGATTTGGAAAATAGGCTCTTATAAAATCTGTCTGTCTGCTTTACTGGACACTTAGTCATAAAGTGAAAATAATTGACTAGACATGGTTATCCAAAGATTAAGAGTCTGGATGAGTGTCTGCTTCACACTGAGAAGGAAAGAACTGATTGTGAGTAATTTATCAGAAGGCTTAAGAAATATACAGGAATTTCTCAAGAAATAAGATAAAGAACAAAATTTAAAAAAATGTTTAAAAATGGAGCATGAGTATGCTGGAGATATAACGGAAAAAAGACATTGTATTAGTTTAGGAGTCAGGATGAAAGTTTTCAGTCTAGAGGAAGTGCCTGTGTGAACCTTTAAGAGTAAATGACCTTGGCAGAAATTGTGAACAATAAACTGGATCTGTGCTGCAAGAAAATACTGAAACCAAAATCAAGGTAATAGAGTGAGAGGCATGGAATAAAATTACTCAATATATTGAAATATAAAGCAGTTATCTGCAAATATTAATATATGAAATAGATAGCTTGGAAAGTTTCACTGAAGGAGAGAAAAAATTTGGGAGATAATGTCAGAAGTAATGTAATAGTTTATTTCCATGGTATTAAAGGATGCTCATAGTCTTAACATCCAAATCCATTAATGGAAATAAAGTTTCACAAGCATTTGCAGAGGCTAGAAAAGAGCAAAGAGGAATAAAGAGCTCTGACACAAGATTTCTCCATCTTTCTGTGACAGCATTTCTGTGGTTAAAATACTGTCTTCATATACAATATCCTGAATTAGAATAAAGATCACACACTTCTCCCCGTTTTTGGAATAGCCAAATATCCAAAACCACAATCAAGGTCTCAGTTATATTTGTATTGGGAAGATTATAATTTTTGAAGCAAAAGTAAAATCTTACATCTTGATTAGCTTGTTGACATGTGTTTCCAATATTAAGTCAGATAAAGCTGACCAAGGGCAGGAGAAGCAGTAATAAAACTATCCTCAGGAAATTTCCAGGTGTTACCTAATTTGTCTGTCCATCCTTCCTCCCTCCATTCCAATAAGATATAGGACACCCAGTGAAACTTGAAATCCAAGTGAATGTTAGTAACTTTTGGAGTATAAGTATAGCACATACAATATTTGAAACATACGTATAATACAAAACCATTCACTGCACCCTTGACATCAAATTCACCTGGGCATCCTGCATTGTTTTTCATTTTTTTCTTTACTGTGACAAAACACGTATAACATAAACATTATTATCTTAACCATTTAAAGAGTATAATGGTATTAAGTATATACATATTGTTGTGCAACCACCATCCCTCTTCAAAACTCTTCATCTTGCAAAACTGAAGATCTATGTCCACGAAACAATAGTTCAGTTTCTCTCTTTCCCACAAGGCCCTGGCAGCCACTGTTGCACTTTTTTGTCTCTCTTTGTTTTTGACCACTTTAAGTACCTCATACAAGTGGAATCGCACAGTACTTGTCTTCTTTGTGACTGGATTGCTTCATTTAGCATAATGTTTTTAAGACTCATTCATGTTATAGCATATATTAGAATTTCCTTTTTTAAGGCAGAATAATATTCCACCATGTGCATATATTGCAGAATGAAATGGCAACGCACTCCAGTGGTCTTGCCTAGAGAATCCCAGGGACAGAGGAGCCTGGTGAGCTGCCGTCTATGGGGTCGCACAGAGTCGGACACGACTGAAGTGACTTAGCAGCATGTGCATATATGCCCCATTTTGCGTATCCATTTGTCTATCAGTGGATACTTGGGCTGCTTCTACATTGTAGCTATTGTGAATAATGCTGCTATGAACATGAATGTACAAAAATCTTGTTAAGACCTGCTTTTAATTCTTTTGAGTATACACCCAAAAGTGGAATTAATGGATTCTATGTTTTTAAATTAAATTTTATTTATATTTTTAATTTTTGAGAAGCTGCCTCACAGTACCATTATCCACTGTGGTTGTAATGTTTTCACATTTCCACCAACAGTGCACATGGATCCCAAGTTTTCCACAACCTTGTCAACACTTTTTTTTTAAATTTTTTAATGGTAGCTATCCTAATTAGTGTGAAGTGGTATCTCTTTGTAGTTTTGTTTTGCATTTCCCTAATGATTAGTGATGGTGCACATCTTTCATATGACTCTTGACCAGTTGAATATCTTTTTTGGAGCAATGTCTGTTCAAGTCCTTTGCCCATTTTGAATCCAGTAGTTTGTCTTTTTTCTTCAGAAGTTCTCTATATATTCTAAATATTAATCCCTTATCAGATATGTGCTTCGTAAATATTTTCTCCCATTCAATGGGTTGCCTTTTGGCACTGTGGATAGTATCTTTTGATGCACTTGTTTTTAATATTCATGAAGTTCAATTTGTCTAGTTTTACTTTTGTTGCATATGCTTTTGGTGTCATATGCAAGAAATCCTGTCAAATCCAATGTCATGAGGTGTTTGCCCTATATTTTCTTCTAAGATTTTTTTAGTTTTAGCTCTTATGTTTAGGTCTTTGGTCTATTTGAGTTCATTTTTGTATGTAGTGTTATGTAAGAGTTTATCTTCATTCTTTTATATATATTCTTTTATATATATTCATTCTTAATATCCTTGTGGATATTAAGTTTTCATAGCACCAGTTTTTGAAAAGATGGGTCTTGGCACCTTGCCCAAAATCATTTGCCCGTATATGCTAGGTTTATTTTTAAAATACATATTTCTGTGTCTTCCCTGGCGGCTCAGTGGTAAAAGAATCTGCCTGCCAGTGCAGGAGATTTAGATTTGATCCTTGGTTCGGGAAGACCCAACACACTGCAGAGCACCTAAGCCTGCGTACCACAATTATTAAGACTGTGCTCTATAGCTGAATATTGCTTTCCAATTCATGAGCATGGGCTGTCTTGTTATTAATTTATATCTCTAATTTCAGCAATATTTATAGCTTTCATTGTGCAAGTCTTTCATTTCCTTGGTTAACTCTTAAGCATTTTATTGTTTGTGATGCTCTTATAAATTATTTTCTTAATTTCCTTTTGAAACTGTTCATTGTTAGTGTATAGATATGTAATTGACTTTTGTGTATTGACTACTACTTTGCTGAATTTATTAGTTCTAACAGTTTTTTGTGTATGGAGTATTTAGGGATTTCTCCATAAAAGATCGTATTATCTGTGAACGGAGATTATTTTGCTATTTTCCTTTGTAATTTGGATGCCTTTAATTCTTCTTGCCTAATGACTTTGGGTAGAACTTCTGGTATTATGCTGAGTAGAAGTGATGAAAACAAGAATTCTTGGTTTATTCCTGATCTTAGAAGAAAAGCTTTCAGTTTTCATTACCGAGTATGATGTTAACTATAGGTTTTAAATATATTCCTTTATTGTATTGCATTCTTCTATTCCTTCTATTCCTAGTTTTTTGAGTATTTTTATAATGAAAGTGTTGGATTTTGTCAAAATTTTTCCCACATCATTTGAGATGATCATGTTTTTCTTTCCCTTTCATTTTGTTAATGTCATGTATAGCACTGATTAATTTTAACATGTTAAACTATCCTTGCATTCCAAGAATAAATACTACTTGACCATGTTATACTATTGCCTAATTTCTTTGTGTCTTTAATTTTTTTTGCTTGCTTTTGTTTATATGACACTGAAGTCAATCTAAAGACAAAACATTGCCTATTACCTTCGATGGGAAGAAGAATAAATGTTACTTGTACACTGCTTTAGGACAAGGTCAACCATTTGTTAGTTCTGAGCAATGACCAAGTAATTAAACTATTTCAAGAGGTATTAATCTTTAATTTTATTGGTCTTTATATTTTATTTGAAGTCTTATCTATTTAACTTATATTAAAACTTGTAATTTTGACTCTTTGAATTCATTTTAACTTTGTTTTTATCGTCCTTAGATCTTTTAGTACTGGATCTCTTAATATTTTTGATATATTTAAAAATCCTTCTTTCTCTCTCATTCTTAGTCTCTCACATATTTTATTAATTTCTGGTTTGCTTTTATAATAGCCATCAACAAGCACAGTAGAAGACAGCGGAGGGAAAATTCTCCCCATAAATCAGAAGGCTCAGGTCCTTTTTCCTCAGCTGAAATCTCATATGCTTCCTAATGTTTCTCCTAGACCTTTCAGCTTGGATTTTTAAAAAGCCTCATCTCAGAAGACCTGGAAGACCAATAATCTACCTTTTTCCAGGGTTATAATTCTTGTGCAGATGATATAATCGGCATTTTACACTCCTCACTTTATATCACATTTGGATGTGAACACACACGCACACACATCAAGTCATTCCCCTGTAGAGACGCTGCTTCTCCCGCAGCCCTTTCAAGGAATGGTTGTTCTCTTCCCATAACCTTCACACAACTGGTACTGAATGTGAGAAAGGCATTCCCCTGAACTTCTCTGCTCCTCATTTCTAGTCCCCCAGTCCCTACTTTGTTGCTCACGACATCAGATTATATTAGCTACTCTTCCTTTGGTTACTCTCATCTACTGATCCTGGTGTCAATTTCCCTCATATCTAGACAATTTTTGCCCTTGGCTCACTGTCCCTTTCTTTAACGTAATTGTTATCTTACTTGTCTGTTGTTGGGCCAGTTATATAATTTGTGAGTTCAATATAAAATGAAAATATGAAACCTTGTTCAAAAATTAGTAAGAATTTCAAGGCAGTGACAGCAGAGCATTAAACCAAGTACAGGACTCTTTTAAGCACAGGTCCCTGTGTGGTTACACAGGCCACATCCACGAAGCTGGCCTTACTTGGTTGGGAACCATTATTCACCTGCCCTCTAATTTACATGGATGATGGAGCTTGTGATCTGTTTCTGTGACTGAGGAATATTGGAGTAACTGCTTCTGGCCTCTGTTGCTACTCTTTGAACTTTTTTTTTTTTAATTTATTTATTTTAATTGGAGGCTAATTACTTTACAATATTGTATTGGTTTTGCCATACATCAACATGAATCTGCCACAGGTATACACGTGTTCCCCATCCCGAACCCCCATCCCTCCTCCCTCCCTATACCATCCCTCTGGGTCGTCCCAGTGCACCAGCCCCAAGCATCCAGTATCATGCATCGAACCTGGACTGGCGATTCGTTTCATGTATTATACATGTTTCAATGCCATTCTCCCAAATCATCCCACCCTCTCCCTCTCCCAGAGAGTCCAAAAGACTAGGTAGTAAAGAGCAGCAGAGCTGATTAGTAAGAGATTACATCCCTTGGACCACTTTTCATCAGCAGGTGGGCTTAAGAGAAACTGCTCCTGCCTCTTTAGTCTTTTGGATTCCTTCTGATTGGGCTCAGGGAAATCACCTTTCATTTCCAGTTTTCATGCAATGAACCAGTTCATTGTCTCAACATTTCAGGTCAATAATTTGGGTTCAACATTCTAAATTAAGTAGAGAGAGATTATGACACCCTACCTTTGCTCTCATATTCAAGCCATGTTCATCAGCACAGTTTCCCCAACAATCCTATGCATTGACAGCTTCTGGGTACTTATCTAAACCACAACTAAAGCTGATACTTTGATCCCCGTGTGGCTCATACTTTGTCAATATTTCCTATTAATATTAGAACATCCAAAGTTGCAATATGATACTTCCAATTTAGGCTCCTTGGTGATAAAATTTTGTCCTGAAATACTCTCAAATAGTTCCCCAATTACTATTTTTTCCTGACTAATAGTCTCCATTAAGAAATTTGAATTGAAAAAAACACATGTCTGCCCACATTTATAGTTTTAGACTTTCCTATCTCTGACTGGCAGGGAAAACAATTTTGGCAGAGGTGAGGATGAGTTGACTCTCTTTGTTTCTGACAACCTCGGGGAAGGAAAAACATGACTGATAATAAGAGGTGGTTGCTTCAGGGCCAGCCCAGCTGACAGTCTCAGTCAAGCAATGGCTTCAGTCTTAGGGTCTTTTCTGACAAGTAATAATCTCTGAGCAAGCAGGAAAGACAACACCAACAGTTTGTGTTTTTAGAAATAAAGAAAATTTCTATTTATCATTCCCTAAATCTCCAACGTATTCCCTCTGTTTAGGTTGAGGGACTTTTAAGAACCTGCCCTGTGAAATGTATTGTATTTAGTTGCAGGATATTTTTAGGGTGATAATTCATTATATCACAGACATTTCTGTTCATCCAGATGGAGGCAAATAATTTTTTAGGTATTAGAATCAGTAATATTTTTATTCCACATGGGTATCATATTTGCCTTTATATTTTAGACACTGATTATCATTTTGCATTGGCCAAAAGAAAACAAAGCTCCAAAATCTCTACCCCACCTCTCACAAAGGGTTCTACATTGTGTAAGTGAATTTAATTGTCTTTATCTTACCTTTTCTCCTTCTTTCCCCCCGCCCCCTTTCTCATCTTCAACTGCTTGTTTTAGATTTTATGCATTTGTCATTGCATTTCAACATGTCACTTTAAATCCTTACTAGAATAGGGAAAGGTATGTATACATAAAGGTATGTATAAATAAAAAAGGAATTAATGAAAACACAGCACAAGATTATTTGATCTTTACACATAGAATTTAAATCACAGAGTTTTGAAATCTTGTGGATACGAGAGGAGGCACTGGAAATTTAAATTTTTAATCCCAGACTCCATCACCTGTCACTTCTGTGGCCTTGTAAATGTCTCATAAATATAGATTTCTGCTCTGAAAAAGATTTAAAAATTTGACCTGATGTTCAGAGGCAATGTGAGGACTAATTTGTTCATGTGCAGTATAAATTTTAAAGCTTAGATTCATGGATAGGAAATGAGTATTGTTAACTATGTCTTTGGGAGACAGGCAGTCTTGTGCTCCATGCAAAATCCACAAGTTGAGTATCAACTCTGCCCCAATAGGGGTCCCTTAATTGTAACACACATCATTCACCACTGGCTAAAGTTGTGTTGTAATGTTAGTAACACCAGTTCCTAGACGCTTCTGACCTAATTTAAAACTTGCAATGACTTTTGCTGAAGTATTTCCTTCTTAATTTTTAGCTCTATTTCAAAGGTATTATTTAACAAGATAACAATGCACCCCCTGATTCTAACCATCCTAGTTAAATATACAGAAGATGTTCACCAACATTTTGTCTGAAACCGCTCTTTTTCGATTAGCTGTCAACAAAAGACCATCTCTGTTCCAAGTGAAACTAAGTCAATTATCGTTGACGCTCCAGCTTTTCTTTCATCTTATGGGCTCCAGGGCATTGAAATAATGATTCTGCTTCCCTCCTTCCAGAAGACTAGTGATGTCCACTCTGTTTCACTTAACATTTAGATTTTTGACTCCATAAACTGTTTAACCTGTTTGACTCTTTGCAGCTTAGTTCAGCAAGGGTAATTCAGGTCTGTTTAAAATTTAACAGCAGAAACTAGGACATTAGGCATCATACGTATAGTAGGTTCTTTCCTTTAGGATAATCAGTGCCCATTTACTCATAGGAATTTATTGTGTATTATCTACGTCCCTGCAAAGTGAACTAAGGACAGATTTGCTCATTTATTAGAGGCACCAAGTTGGTAAAGAATCTGCGTGCAATGCAGGAGATCCAGGTTTGATCCCTGGGTTGGGAAGATCCCCTGGAGAAGGAAATGGCACTCCACTCCAGTATTTTTGCCTGGAGAATCCCATGGATAAGAAGAACCTGGCAGGCTACAGTCCATGGGGTCACAAGAGTCGGACACGACTTAGTGTCTAAACCACCACCACCACAAGAGGTTTAGATGAGGACAGAAAGTCCTGGAAGTGTCAAGGATGGTTAAGTCTATTTTGCCTAGGAAATCAGTTAACTGGGCCATATGTTTCACTGGGACAGAGCCGTGTAAACAGTGGTCTTTAACATGTAGGCTTTACAATATTTAATAAACCAGAAAGACGAAATGTGTATACCCTCTTTTTTTTTTTTCGTTAAAAGTTATTCATCATGACACTGGTAAATACAGTATTCTATCTTCAGGTTTATGAAAATTGAAGTAAACTTCCATAAATTAGTATCTCCTTTCATTATATATTAAATTAAAACAAGGACCGTAATTATTTCCATTGATGTGTCTCATGATCTACTCCACTCTGATGATTAATTTGGATTAAATATAATTTAATTTAGTTTAGTCATCTGTATACAATCTCAATTAATAGATACAAGTGTTAGGAGGCAACTTAACTGGTTTTAGGGGTGACTTCATAATTGTGTTGACTTGGGACAACCTACTACTTTGTTCTTAGTTTCATTTTTCTCACCTACAAAATGTTGATCACTATCCTTATATGCCAAAGTTGCAGTAAGGTTTAAAGAAGACAATCTTTATAAAATGTATAGCGTAGCATTTGTCATATAATATGGACTCAATAAGAGGTAACTGTTGTACATCATCATAGTTTAATAAAAAAACATAATGCTATTCAAAGATAAACTAGTCAATCTTCATTATAAATTCTACATGCCATGTAAATGTTATGGCTACTGCTGCAATATTACAATGAAAATGTGTAGTGGTTACTGTTATATAATTGAAATATATCACTCTATAATAAAAATTCTTGATCTCCCGGAGAATTGCCATTGGAATTACCACCAACAATAAAGTGACTGTTTTATACACTGCCTCCTTGCACGCATGAATGAGAGCTTGTATATAGTATACACAAAGAGGTGGAATATCTAGGTTATAGGGTGCACATATATGTTTAATTTTAACAGGTAGTACAAAAATATTTTCACAGTGCTTGGACCATTTTACACTCCTACTAGCAATGTATGAGAACTCCATATATTTTTGCCAACATTTGATAGTATAAGACTTAAAAATTTTAGCCATTCTGGTATATAGTGGTTTTCATTTTTGTCTTCCTAAATAATATCTCATTTAACAAAATTTCATAATTTTAATGGAGACCAAGTTATTAATCTTTTCTTATATGGCTAATATATTTTTGTTTTCCTGAGGGACTTAAAAAAGTTTCTGTCTAAATTATTGTCATGAAAATATTATTTTATATATATAATTGCCCTCAGATTTTTTGCTTTACCTTTTACATTGAGGTCTATGATTCAGATGGAATGGTATGGTGTGAGGTAAAGGGTCAAGATTCAAGTTTTCCCCATATGGATGTAAATTTGACCTGGTGTCATTTATTTAATCATCTATTCTTTCTCCACTGGTGTGCATTACTAAATTTTAATAAAGGTCCATATCTACAGTGGTCTGTTTCCAGGCTCTCTATTCTGTTCCATGTATTTCTCTTTCTACAGACAGTCTCACAGTTTTAATTACTATAGCTTTATAATAAGCCTTTATATCTGGGAATATCTACTTCTGACTTTGTCTTTCTTTTACAAGAAAGAGGATTGCTTTGGGTATGTCTTCTGTATTTCCAAATGAATTTTAGAATCAACATGTCGATTTCCACAAGTGTATCTGCTAAAATTTTTATCTGGATTGCATTGAATCTATATATAAATTTGAGAATTAGCATTATGACAATATTGAGTGTTTCAATCCATAATCATGACATAGTCCGCTATTTAAATATTCTATAGTTTTCCTAAAATGTTTTACAATTATTTGTATAAAGGTCTTGCACATTCAGTTCAGTTCAGTTCAGTCGCTCAGTCGTGTCCGATTCTTGGCGACCCCATGAATCGCAGCACGCCAGGCCTCCCTGTCCATCACCAACTCCCGGAGTTCACCCAGACTCACGTCCATCGAGTCAGTGATGCCATCCAGCCATCTCATCCTCTGTCGTCCCCTTCTCCTCCTGCCCCCAATCCCTCCCAGCATCAGAGTCTTTTCCAATGAGTCAACTCTTCGCATGAGGTGGCCAAAGTACTGGAGTTTCAGCTTTAGCATCATTCCTTCCAAAGAAATCCCAGGGCTGATCTCCTTCAGAATGGACTGGTTGGATCTCCTTGCAGTCCAAGGGACTCTCAAGAGTCTTCAACACCACAGTTCAAAAGCATCAATTCTTCGGTGCTCAGCCTTCTTCACAGTCCAACTCTCACATCCATTCATGACCACAGGAAAAACCATAGCCTTGACTAGATGAACCTTTGTTGGCAAAGTAATATCTCTGCTTCTGAATATGCTATCTAGGTTGGTCATAACTTTCCTTCCAAGGAGTAAGCATCTTTTAATTTCATGGCTGCAGTCATCATCTGCAGTGATTTTGGAGCCCCCCCAAAATAAAGTCTGACACTGTTTCCACTGTTTCCCCATCTATTTCCCATGAAGTGATGGGACCGGATGCCATGATCTTTGTTTTCTGAATGTTGAGCTTTAAGCCAACCTTTTTACTCTCCACTTTCACTTTCATCAAGAGGCTTTTGAGTTCCTCTTCACTTTCTGCCATAAGGGTGGTGTCCTCTGCATATCTGAGGTTATTGATATTTCTCCCGGCAATCTTGATTCCAGATTGTGCTTCCTCCAGCCCAGTGTTTCTCACGATGTACTCTGCATAGAAGTTAAATAAGCAGGGTGACAATATACAGCCTTGATGTACTCCTTTTCCTAATTGGAACCAGTCTGTTGTTCCATGTCCAGTTCTAACAGTTGCTTCCTGACCTGCATACAGGTTTCTCAAGAGGCAGGTCAGGTGGTCTGGTATTCCCATCTCTTGAAGAATTTTCCACAGCTTATTGTGATCCACACAGTCAAAGGCTTTGGCATAGTCAATAAAGCAGAAATAGATGTTTTTCTGGAACTCTCTTGCTTTTTCCATGATCCAGCGGATGTTGGCAATTTGATCTCTGGTTCCTCTGCCTTTTCTAAATCCAGCTTGAACATCAGGAAGTTCACGGTTCACGTATTGCTGAAGCCTGGCTTGGAGAATTTTGAGCATTACTTTACTAGCATGTGAGATGAGTGCAATTGTGCAGTAGTTTGAGCATTCTTTGGCATTGCCTTTCTTTGGGATTGGAATGAAAACTGACCTTTTCCAGGCCTGTGGCCACTGCTGAGTTTTCCAAAGTTGCTGGCATACTGAGTGCAGCACTTTCACAGCGTCATCTTTCAGGATTTGAAATAGCTCAACTGGAATTCCATCACCTCCACTAGCTTTGTTCATAGTGATGCTTTCTAAGGCCCACTTGAACTTCACATTCCAGGATGTCTGGCTCTAGGTCAGTGATCACATCATCATGATTATCTGGGTTGTGAAGCTCTTTTTTGTACAGTTCTTCTGTGTATTCTTGCTACCTCTTCTTAATATCTTCTGTTCCTGTTAGGTCCATGCCATTTCTGTCCTTTATCGAGCCCATCTTTGCATGAAATGTTCCATTGGTATCTCTAATTTTCCTGAAGAGATCTCTAGTCTTTCCCATTCTGTTGTTTTCCTCTATTTCTTTGCATTGATCGCTGAAGAAGGCTTTCTTATCTCTTCTTGCTCTTCTTTGGAACTCTGCATTCAGATGCTTTTATCTTTCCATTTCTCCTTTGCTTTTCGCTTCTCTTCTTTTCACAGCTATTTGTAAGGCCTCCCCAGACAGCCAGTTTCCTTTTTTGCATTTCTTTTCCATGGGGATGGTCTTGATCCCTGTCTCCTGTACAATGTCACGAACCTCCATCTATAGTTCATCAGGCAGTCTATCTATCAGATCTAGGCCCTTAAACCTATTTCTCACTTCCATTGTATAATCATAAGGGATTTGATTTAGGTCATACCTGAATGGTGTAGTGGTTTTCCCTACTTTCTTCAATTTCAGTCTGAATTTAGCAATAAGGAGTTCGTGATCTGAGCCACAGTCAGCTCCTGGTCCTGTTTTTGTTGACTGTATAGAGCTTCTCCATGTTTGGCTGCAAAGAACATAATCAATCTGATTTCAGTGTTGACCACCTGGTGATGTCCATGTGTAGAGTCTTCTCTTGTGTTGTTGGAAGAGGGTGTTTGCTATGACCAGTGCCTTTTCTTGGCAAAACTCTATCAGTCTGCCCTGCTTCATTCTGTATTCCAAGGCCAAATTTGCCTGTTACTCCAGGTGTTTCTTGACTTCCTACTTTTGCATTCCAGTCCCCTATAATGAAAAGGACATCTTTTTTGGGTGTTAGTTCTAAAAGGTCTTGTAGGTCTTCATATTACTGTTCGACTTCAGCTTCTTCAGCATTACTGGTTGGGGCATAGACTTGGATTACTGTGATATTGAATGGTTTGCCTTGGAAACGAACAGAGATCATTCTGTCATTTTTGAGATTGCATCCAAGCACTGCCTTTTGAACTCGTTTGTTGACCATGATGGCTACTCCATTTCTTCTGAGGGATTCCTGCCTGCAGTAGTAGATATAATGGTCATCTGAGTTAAATTCACCCATTCCAGTCCATTTTAGTTCGCTGATTCCTAGAATGTCAACATTCACTCTTGCCATCTCTTGTTTGACCACTTCCAATTTGCCTTGATTCATGGACCTGACATTCCAGGCTCCTGTGCAATATTGCTTTTTACAGCATCGGACCTTGCTTCTATCACCAGTCAAATCTACAGCTGGGTTTTGTTTTTGCTTTGGCTCCATCCCTTCATTCTTCCTGGAGTTATATCTCCATTGATCTCCAGTAGCATATTGGGCCCCTACTGACCTGGGGAGTTCCTCTTTCAGTATCCTATCATTTTGCCTTTTCATACTGTTCATGGGGTTCTCAAGGCAAGAATACTGAAGTGGTTTGCCATTCCCTTCTCCAGTAGACCACATTCTGTCAGATCTCTCCACCATGACCTGCCCGTCTTGGATTGCCCCACGGGCATGGCTTAGTTTTATTGAGTTAGACAAGGCTGTGGTCCCAGTGTGATTAGATTGACTAGTTTCCTGTGAGTATGGTTTCAGTGTGTCTGCCCTCTGATGCCCTCTTGCAACACCTACCGTCTTACTTGGGTTTCTCTTACCTTGGGTGTGGGGTATCTCTTCACGGTTGCCCCAGCAAAGTGCAGCTGCTGCTCCTTACCTTGGACGGGGGGTATCTCCTCACTGCTACCCTTCCTGACCTTCAACGTGGGATAGCTCCTCTAGGCCCTCCTGCGCCCACACAGCCACCACTCCTTGGATGTTACATTTGTGATTATATTTATTTATAGGTATTTGATACTGTTTTAAATAATGTTACTTAAAATTTTTCTTTGTATTGTCATTTGTTGCTTGTATGTAGAAGTAAAATATATTTTTGATATTGTTTTAGTCCAGTGACATTAGTAAATTAATTTATTAAGTCTAATAATTTATCTGAATTGTCTTGAATTTTCTATGCATAGAATCATGTTGTCTGTAAACAGGATGGCATTATATTTTGTCCTTTTTAGTTCTCAATCCTTGGTTTTCCCTGTCTAAACACCTTGCTAAGACCTCCTTACCACACTAAATAGAAGGGGTGATAGCAATCAATTTTCCCTCTTTCTTGTTCAGGCCTTCTATGTGCCACCATTTAACTACAAAGTAAGTCCTTTGTAGTTACTTTTTATTAAATTAAAGATATTCTATTTCTAATTTGCTGAGCACTTTTATCATGAATAGATACTAAATTTGTCAAATGTTTTCTCTGTATCTGTGAGAATAATCACATGATTTTTCTCCTGTACTCTGTTAATGTGCTGAATTACACTGATTGATTGCCTAATATAAAACCCAACCTTTCATTCTTGGAATAAACACATGTTGATCATGATGTACTATCATTTTTATTTATTGCTAGATTCATTTTGCTAACATTTTGTTTAAGGTTTTTATATTTTTGTTGATGAGAGAGAATGGCCTCTAACCTGCTTTCTTGTACATCCTTGTCAGGTTTTGGTGTCATGGTTCTTCCAAATTCAGAGTATAAGTTGAAAGTGTGATTTGGAAAATTAATGAACATTGGTGTCATTTTTTTTCTTAAATGCTTTGAAAAATTTGTTGGTTCTGGGGCATTCTTTGTAAGTATACTTATTTTTAGGGAACATTTTCTTTGACACAGATCTATTATCAATTACAGATTTAGAAACACAGCAGATACACAATGTAAAAGTGAGTGAACTATTTCTAGAACTTTCTTATGAATACATAAGATGTGTTTATTTATGCATTTATAAATACATAAGTTTAATCTAAATTTGAGCACCTACTTTATATGCAGTCTTTGAAGTATCATTGATGATTTTTGATCAAGGATGTGACCCATTCCACTACATAAAAGTAATATTTTATTCAAGTTAAGGGCTTCCCTGGTGGTTCAGATGGTAAAGAATTCACCTGAAATGCAGAAGATAAGAGTTTGATCCCTGGATCAAGAAGATCCCCTGAAGAAGGGAATGTCTACCCACTCCAGTATTCTTGCCTGGAGAATCCCACTGATGGAGGAACCTGGCGGGATAGGGTCCATGGGGTCACAAAGAGTTGGACATGACTGAAGGACTAAGCACACACATGCAGGTTAAGTTGTCCAAAGAATTGGATAGGGCAGAAATTAGAAATTGAAAGACCAGTGTGAGGCTGTTGCAATAATCCAGACAGGGACTTCCCTGGTGGCTCAGTGGTAAAGAATCTGCCTTTCAGTGAAGGAGGCTTGGTTTTGATCCCTGATCCAGGAAGATCCCATATACCTCATAGCAACTAAGCGGATCTCTCTCTTTAGTTGCTAAGTCGTGTCTGACTCTTGCGATCCCATGGACTGCAGCCTGCCAGGCTCCTCTGTCCATGGGATTCTCCAGGCAAGAACACTGGAGTGGGTTGCCATTTCCTTCTCCAGGGGGCCTTCCCAACCCAGGAATCAAACCCAGGTGACCTGCATTGCAGGCTGATTCTTTACTAACTGAGGGAAGCCCATGCATCACAACTATAGAGTTTGGGAGCCACAGTCACTGAACCCACGTACTCTAGAGACCATGCTCAGCAACAAGAGAAGCCACTGTACTGAGATGCCTGAGCACCTCATCTAGAGAGTACCCTGCTCACCACAACAAGAGAAAAGCCCGTGTAATGAGAAAAGATCAAGCACAGATAAAAATAAATAAACAAAATTACAACAAGGAATAATCCAGACATAAAGTACCAAAGACTTGACTTTAGGTAACAACTGCAGAAATAATTAGGCAATGAGAAAGTTGGTAAAAAAGGAAGCAATAGGATTTGTTGACTGACTGAAAGTCAAGGGTGAGGAAGGAAGGAGTTCAATTTGACAAGAAGTCTTGAGTCTAGGTGATGAGATCAAGATGGGAACAGGACTTGCCAAGACAGAATATTTCTTCATTCTCATAAAGTTGATAATGTTTATCAAACTGTACTTTCTGCATTTTCTTGCTGTTTATTTTGATTCAGGGCCTTTGTATCAGACCCAGAATTTCAGTCTTAGAAGCTGAGTCCCTGTTCCCTCAGGAAAACTGTACATTTTAATCAAAAGCAGGTGGGCAAGACTGTGTTAGAAGGCTTTTTTTACTCCTTCACCAGTCATCTTGTCTTCTCTGATGGTATTTAATTGGGACTTTCATAGGCAGAAATCATTAATAGCTCATCTCCCTCAGATGTCTGGGCAAAGGAAGAAAAATGGATAAAAATTTAAAATTGTGGTGGGTTAATTATAGTAACTAAATTTGGAATTGGTAATTAAAGTCTGCTGCTGCTGCTGCTAAGTCGCTTCAGTCGTGTCCAACTCTGTGCGACCCCATAGACAGCAGCCCACCAAGCTCCCCCTTCCCTGGGATTCTCCAGGCAAGAATACTGGAGTGGGTTGCCAGTTCCTTCTCCAATGCGTGAAAGTGAAAAGTGAAAGTGAAGTCGCTCAGTCGTGTCTGACTCTTAGCGACCCCATGGACTGCAGCCTACCAGGCTCCTCCTTCCAAGGGATTTTCCAAGCAAGAGTACTGGAGTCTACATAACAGAAAAATACAATTACATTGAAAAGAAATATAATCCTCTGGAATATAGTATTAGCATGAAAAATAATGAAGAGTAAATAACTTAGGCTATATTTAATATATAAATTTATTTGCTTGAGGTATAAATGTTGACCAATGATAAACTCATATCAATGTTTTGTGTTGTTCAGTGTGCAATACATTTCAATATTAGCTATTGAAAAAGTAGTTTATCATCACACTAGATAACATGTCTTTTTGAGGGTGGGATACCAATATGTAATGAGAAAAGCTACAAAGATTTGTGTAACAACGAACATTTTCTAGTTTTCTGGCCCACACATTTAAATGTGGTGAACCCACTCAACTAATGAAAATAGTAAAAGCTTCTGTTTATTTAGTGATTACTACATGCCTAGTGCCCTACGCAGTCATTTTGTTTTGTCTTCATAACCATCCGATTTTTCAGGAAAGGAAGCTGAGACTCTATCACTTGCTTGTGGTCCTAGTGTTAGAATGTTGCAGAGGAAAGATGTAAACTGGAGTCTTCTAGACTTCAGAGCCTGTGGTCTTACTATTGTTGTGTACATGCCATACCATCTGTGTGCTCAGCTTTGTAAATTAACATTTATTTCCTGCTTCTTTATAATAATGTTACAGGCTTCCTGAGAGCAAGACATGTCTTACTCATCTCTATAAAGTAGAGGTGCTGCGTATCAGAAGGCTATGACCTCTTCGTATGTTTTCTGTGAGTTCAACAATCTCTGACATACCTAGAGGAAGAAGGGAGTAGGCTATGGGTCATGGGGGGATGTGCTTGAACATAAGGGGCTCTTGGGAAGCTTCTCATGGATTGGGAAAGGAGGACGGAGATTCTCAAGTTTGGGCCAAGAACAATGACAGTGGAGAAACTATTTTGAATATGTCAGGGGCTGTTTTACTCAGATTGTGTCTCATTCAGTGCTGCTCAGGGCTGGTTATTTACCTCTATAAAACTGAGAAAAGTTGTAACAAAGCAGAGATCTGTATTATTTGAATATCTGAGAAACATGAGGGTGATGATAATAGTAGTAGTAGCAAATGCAAAAGCAATAGCAATAGTAGTTATCAACTTTCCTCCCTACTAGAGTGGGAATATTCTTGCAGTTTTAATCAGAATTAAATGTATGTAAATGTTTTTATTTATTTTACTGATGAAGGTTCTGAGGCTCAGAGTGGTTAAATAAATGTTTTAAAATCTCACAACCATCATTTGGCAGAGGTTTCCACAATTCTTGGGGCTTCCCTGGTGGCTCAGACAGTAAAGAATTTGCCTGCAATGAGAGAGACCTGAGTCCAATTCCTAGGTTGGGAAGATCCCCTGGAGAAGGAAATGGCTACCCACACCAGTAGAGGAGCCTGCCGGATTGCAGTCCAAAGAATCAGGCATGACTGAGTGACTAACCCTTTTAACACTTCATGCTATGCTATGCTATGCTAAGTCACTTCAGTCGTGTCCGACTCTGTGCAACCCCATAGATGGCAGCCCACCAGGCTCCCCCGTCCCTGGGATTCTCCAGGCAAGAACACTGGAGTGGGTTGCCATTTCCTTCTCCAATGCATGAAAGTGAGAAGTGAAAGTGAAGTCGCTCAGTCGTGTCCGACTCTCAGCGGCCCCATGGACTGCAGCCTAGCAGGCTCCCCCATCCATGGGATTCTCCAGGCAAGAGTACTAGAGTGGGGGGCCATCGCCTTCTCTGAACACTCCATGACTCTTGGCTATTTTCACTATACTTCTCTAGCGCTGTTTTATGCCTAGAGTGCAGTATAAGGGGGAGTGAGAAGTATTTTCTCCTCCTTAGAGAGAGGAATGTAGGAGAAACCACTTCTTGTGCACGTCTCAGCTCTACCCTGGCACTTTGTCCATTTTTAACCCATGTTGGGAACATCAGGGTTGCTTTCACACGACTGTGGGTGGTCACAGGGAGGAGGAAGTGTCCAGTGGTTAATGGGAGATGGTATTTGGAAGCACATGTGAAATAGTCTCTGGAGCTCTCCTGAATTATGAGGGATTTGAAAAGGGCAAAGGCTTCCCAATTCTGTAGATGAGATGAATCTCAAGAAAATGTTGTTATTATGCATTATTGCATATTTGCATTTGTAGTCATGGGCCTCAAGACAAGAGCTTGGGAAACAGTTTGTTGAATAGAATGGCACTAGAAGGAGGATCTGGTTTTCATAATGTGATCTGAAGTCTTATCCATCAGGTTCAGAATAGAAATAGAAGTCATTTTAGGTATTTTAAGTAGAGAGGAATTTAACATAGGGGATTAAGGGCTTGCAAGGAGATCCAACCAGTCCATCCTAAAGGAAATCAATTCTGCATATTCATTGGAAGGACTGATGCTGAAGCTGAAACTCCAATACTTTGGCCACCTGATGTGAAGAACTGACTCACTGGGGAAGACCCTGATGCTGGGAAAGATTGAAGGCAGGAGGAGAAGGGGACAACACAGGATGAGATGGTTGGATGGTATCACCGACTCAATGGACATGAGTTTGAGCAAGCTCTGGGAGTTTGTGATGGACAAGGAAGTCTAGCGTGCTGCAGAGTATGAGGTTGTGAAGAGTTGGACACAACTGAGCAACTGAATTGAACTGTCTAGGGGCTTGCAGAATTGGTTGGAAGGGCTGAAGATGTGTTTTATAGACTGGCCTCCAGTTCTGATTCTCAGAAGCATACAGAACTGACCTATGAGGGAAGGTGCAAAAGGCGAGCCACTCAATTTCTCAGGCTCAATTTCTTTATCTAAAACTGAGGGTAATAATAGTACCTATCACCAAATGTTGTTGGGATAAAGTAAGACAAGAAAAAGGTGCATAATATTCAAAATATTAAATGAAATTTGGAAGCATTTATTCAGCTGTGATCTGTGGATCATGAATTCAACAAACATTTATGGTTCAGGCATGGTTCTGGGCACGTGGGATGGATCACAAAATCAAACAGACAGAAATCCCTGTCCTGAAGAGCTGAACTTCTAACAGGGAAAGGGGGTTAATAAACAAAATAGTATTAATAAGTAAATTATATAGTATTTTAGAAGGATAAAGAGCAATTAAGATGAAAGGAAGAGCACATACAGGGAATGCCATTGGTAGAGGAGGCCTCACTGGGAAGGTGGGATTTGAGAAAAGATTCAGAGGAATGCAGGAGTATGCCAGTGAATGCTAAGAAACTTGAGGTAGGAATTCTAGCAATCAAGAGGCTGCATGCCTGGCATGTCAGAAAAGAAAAAAAAAGCAGCAAGGAAGTCATCGTGACTGGAGAGGAGAGTGAAAAGAGGGTGGGACCAGTGGGATTACGGGGTCTGCATCATCACCCAGGGGGCTCGTAAGCCACTGTGAGGACCTGAGCTCTTACTCTGAGTGAAATGTGAGGCCCTTGAAAAGTTATAATCAGAGGGAATGCGATCCTATATATGTTGTAAAGCATCACCCAGCTTGCTGAGTTAGAAATAGACAGACACACATTGTCACCCCATGCATAAAATAACATAGTCATCACTGCATGATCTGTTCAGCAGATACTTATTAAGAACCCATAAGGTGCCAGACACAGAGTGTGGGCTGGAGTACCATGGTCAGCAAGGTCAGTGCCAGTTCCACCAGTGAGTTTTAATCTATGACTGGAAAGCAGGGTCCCAAGGATGTAGGACAGAAGGTATAGAGCCATGATAGGCTTTGAGGATGTAGGGGATGATGGAGGAGAGGTGGAGACTGTATTGGGGAAAAAAAAATCCTATGTATATATAAATATGCTAATGAACACAAGCAGTTAAATTTTAACAGAAGCAGTTAATTTTGAACACTGTCAAATTGACGTCATAGCTCCACTTAACAAATCACTGATGTTCAATGGAGTGAACTGGAAAACGTGTGGAAATCTCACATGATTGTCATTAGGCAATCATGACGTAGGATTAGTTGAAGAATAGAAATGAAATATTATATTTGTTAACCCATCAGCTGGTACTCCTATAACATTACACATCTGCTATTATGCAGGCTTACTCTGCAATTACCTAATTGTGTGATTTCTACTCTCTCAGTAATCTTATAAGATTTTATCATTTACCCTGTCTCAGACTTGAGGTAATTCCTGTGTCTCAATATACAGGACTGTGTAACAGCAGACTCATCAACACCTACTCGCACCCCATTTTTGGAACTGCTTTATAGATATGTCCTATTCTCTTTTCTATAAAAATATTTATTTTTAATCTCACTAATAAAGGGCTTCATTCATTAACTATTTTGTATTTTAGGTCTTAGTCCCAGATCACCTTCTCTCCACAGACAATTTAGATTCCCATCACTTCATGGGAAATAGATGGGGAAACAGTGGAAACAGTGGCAGACTTTATTTTTCTGGGCTCCAAAATCACTACAGATGGTGACTGCAGCCATGAAATTAAAAGACGCTTACTCCTTGGAAGGAAAGTTATGACCAACCTAGATAGCATATTCAGAAGCAGAGACATTACTTTGCCAACAAAGGTTCATCTAGTCAAGGCTATGGTTTTTCCAGTGGTCATGTATGGATGTGAGAGTTGGACTGTGAAGAAGGCTGAGCACTGAAGAATCGATGCTTTTGAACTGTGGTGTTGGAGAAGACTCTTGAGAGTCCCTTGGACTGTGAGGAGATCCAACCAGTCCATTCTGAAGGAGATCAGCCCTGGGTGTTCTTTGGAAGAAATGATGCTAAAGCTGAAACTCCAGTACTTTGGCCACCTCATGAGAAGAGTTGACTCATTGGAAAAGACTCTGATGCTGGGAGGGGTTGGGGGCAAGAGGAGAAGGGGACGACAGAGCATGAGATGGCTGGATGGCATCACTGACTCGATGGACATGAGTCTCAGTGAACTCCAGGAGTTGGTGATGGACAGGGAGGCCTGGCGTGCTGCGATTCATGGGGTCGCAAAGAGTCGGACACGACTGAGCGACTGATCTGATCTGATCTGAGATACAAATAACTTTTTCAGTTCTAAAGAAAGTATTGTATGATTATAGGCTATCACATATCAAATGACTGGGATTATGAGTGTTTGAAAGTTTAATTTTCTTTTGCTCCATTTCTTTAAAGTGAGTTCCTCTCATTAGGTTAGAGGAGATCAGGCACAGACCTTTTTGTTGGGGGAAGTGTAATAACTGTTTGAGCAGAAACAGAGTCACAGGCTTAGAGAATGAACTTATGGTTGCCAGGGGGGGAAGAGTGATGGGATGGGATGATTAGGGAGTTTGGGCCGACACATACACACTGGTATATTTAAAATGGATATACAACAAGGTTTTACTGTGTAGCACAGGATACTCTCCTCAATATTATGGCAACCTGGATGGGAGGGGAGTTTTGGGAAGAATGGATACATGTATATGTATGGCTAAGTCCCTTTGCTGTCCATCTGAAACTATCACAACATTGTTAACTGGCTATCAGTTCAGTTCAGTTGAGTTGCTCAGTCATGCCTATTTGTGACCCCACAGACTGCAGCACACCAGGCTTCCCTGTCCATAACCAACTGCTGGAGCCTGTTCAACCTCATGTCCATCAAGTTGCTTTATTGACTATGTCAATATCATCCAACCGTCTCATCCTCTGTTGTCCCCTTCTCCTCCTGCCTTCAGGGAAAAGGAGCATCCTCAAGCATCAGAGTCTTTTCCAATAAGTCAGTTATTTGCATCAGGTGGCCAAAGTATTGGGGCTTCAGTTTCAGCATCAGTCCTTCAAGTGAATATTCAGGACTGGTTTCCTTTAGGATGGACTGGTTTAATCTCCATACAGTCTAAGGAACTCTCAAGAGTCTTCTCCAACACCACAGTTAAAAAGCATTAATTTTTCAGTGCTCAGCTTTCTTTATGGTCCAATTCACATCCATACATGACTACTGGAAATACCATAGCTTTGACTAGGTGGAGCTTTGTTGGCAAAGTAATGTCTCTGTTTTTTAATATGCTGTCTAGGTTGGTCATAGCTTTTCTTCCAAGGAGCAAGCGTCTTTTAATTTCATGGCTGCAGTCACCATCTGCAGTGATTTTGGAGCCCAAGAAAATAACGTCTCTCACCATTTCCATTCTTTTCCCATCTATTTCCCATGAAGTGATGGGACCGGATGCCATAATCTTCGTTTTCTGAATGTTGAGTTTTAAGCCAACATTTTCACTTTCCTCTTTCACATTCATCAAGAGATTCTTCTGTTCCTCTTCACTTTCTGCCATAAGAGTGGTGTCATCTGCATATCTGAAGATATTTATATTTCCCCCAGCAATCTTTATTCCAGCCTGTGGTTCATCCAGTCTGGTATTTTGCATGATGTACTCTGCATATAAGTTAAATAAACAGCGTGACAGATTACATTCTTGACATACTCCTTTCCCAGTTTGGAACCAGTTTGTTGTCCACGTCCATTTCTAATTGTTGCTTCTTGACTTGCATACAGACTTGTCAGGAGGCAGGTCAGGTGGTCTGGTAGTCTTATCTCTTGAAGAATTTTCCACAGTTTGTTGTGATTCACACAAAGGATTTGACATAGTCAATAAAGCAGAAATAGATGCTTTTCTGGAACTCTCTTGCCTTTTCTATTATTCAGCGGATGTTTGCAGTTTGATATCCAGTTCCTTTGGTTTTTCTAAAGCTAGCTTGAATATCTGGAAGTTCACGGTTCACATACTGTTGAAGCCTGGCTTGGAGAATTTCGAGCATTACTTTGCTAGCGTGTGGGATGAGTACAATTGTGCAGTAGTTTGAGCATTCTTTGGCATTGCCTTTATTTGGGATTGGAATGAAAACAGACCTTTTCCAGTCCTGTGGCCACTGCTGAGTTTTCCAAGCATCATCTTTTAGGACTTGAAATAGCTTAGCGGGAATGCTATCACCTCCACTAGCTTTGTTCAGAGTGATGCTTCCCAAGGCCCACCTGACTTCGGACTCTGGGATGTCTGGCTAGGTGAGTGATTACACCATTGTGGTTATCTGGGTCATGAAGATCTTTTTTGTATAGTTCTTTGTATTCTTGCCACCTTTTTAAAAAATATCTTCTGCTTCTGTTAGGTCCATACCATTTCTGTCCTTTATTGTGCCCCATCTTTGCATGAAATGTTCCATTCGTATGTCTAATTTTCTTGAAGAGATCTCTAATCTTTCCCATTCTATTGTTTTCCTCTGTTTCTTTGCATTGATCACTGAGTAAGGCTTTCTTATCTCTCCTTGCTATTCTTTGGAACTCTGCATTCAGATGGGTATATCTTTCCTTTTCTCCTTTGACTTTGCTTCTCTTCTTTTCACAGCTATTTGTAAGGCCTCCTCAGACAATCATTTTTCATTTCTTTTTCTTGGGGATGGTCTTGATCACTGCCTCCTGTACATTTCAGGGTTGGGGTGATGCAAGGGAGATGTGCCCAGGGTACAAATTTAAGCAGGCATTCCCTTTCAGGGTGGTGCAAGTGAGTGTCATTTCTGAAGGCTTCTGGTCAACCCTGAGCTTGCTGTGCCTTGTTGAATACTGCACACCCTAGATGCCTTGCTTACTTTACTCGAGCCTTGTCTTCCAATTGTCAACTAATCATGTTGTGTTGAGCCCATAAAACCCTCACAGTTTTGTGTTTACTCCTCAGTCCCGAATGAAGTTGTCTGTTGGATCCTCCAGTATGCCCAGTAAATATTTATGTATCTATTTGCCTTTCAAGACTTTGCTTCAGAGTTTCCTCCTGAATGCTCGCTACTCCCATCTTTACATCCCGCAGGACTTGGCATGGACCCATGTTTGTTTGACCATCTTCAAATTTCAAAATCTTTGAGGAAAGGGGTGATGTTATATTTGTGTTCTTAGCATCCTAGCCCAGGATCTATACCTATCAGGTCTTCAATAAATAGTGAGTAAATAAAAAAGCACCACACTCAAAAAGCACTCTATGTGTAAAAGCAGTCATTCTTAACCCAACCACATTTAAAAAAGCAGGTCTCCTTCCAGATGCAAATAAACCCTAATTGTGTTCCACATAGGGACGATCTGCCATTACTATCTGTTGACTGTGCAAATGAAATAAAGTAAAAAAATTATTTCTAGGAAAGAGATACCTAAAATGTCAGGTGTATTATTATCTAAGGCTTAGCCAGCTGTCAGCTAATTACCTTAGCCACAGGTTCTAAAGTAAACACAGATGCAGCAGAAGTAATTACCACCAGAAAGCAAAAACACTTCCACCCCTGACTGGAAGGCAGCCTTGGGGACCTCTTTGTGAGGGAATGAAGACAGGCTGGAGAAAGCCCTATAGATAGATTGGAACAGGGAAGCACTCAGAGATCTTGATGGGAGGTTGAGAAGGCAGCACAATTTAAGAAGAGGAATTATTTGATGAGAGGGTCATAGTAGCTTCTTGCCCTTAGTGGAGGGACTACCATGTGAAAGCAGAATTTAGGATTGTTTTGAGTTATTACAGAGACAACTACCAGCCGTTATAAAACAAAAAATAAAACCAAAAAAAGCAAAACATGTATTGAACACCAATCTATTTGAACTGTGGTGTTGGAGAAGACGCTTGAGAGTCCCTTGGACAACAAGATCAAACCAGTTAATCCTAAAGGAAATCAACCCTGAATATTCATTGGAAGGACTAATGCTGAAGCTGAAACTCTTAATGCTTTGGTCACCTGATATGAAGAACTAACTTATTGTAGAAGACCCTGATGCTGGGAAAGATTGAGGGCAGAAGGAAAAGGGGGTGACGATAATGAGATGGGATGATGAGATGGTTGGATAGTATCACTGACTCAACGGACATGCGTTTGAGCACACTCCAGGAGATAGTGAAGGATGGGGAAACCTGGCATGCGGCAGTCCATGGGGTTGCAAAGAGTAGGACATGATGGAGTGATTGAACAACAATAACAACTATTATCAGAAAAAAAAAAAAAAACTGTACATTTCTTATACTAGCCCCTCCTCAGTTGGGCACTATAACCCTGATTGATGAGGAAACCAAAAGTGAAGAGAGTTGTATTACTAGTACAATGCTGTGCAAGAGATTCAAGTTATTGTCCTAGAGGCTGTGCTCTGTCTTCTGTGTTACTCTGGACAGACGACAGAGCACAGGCCCAGGGGACACGGAACTCCTGGTCCATGCTTGCACTCGCGGAGTTCCTTACAGTTTACAAGGCACTTCTGTGCATGTGATAACAGCAGACTTTTGAAACAGATGTAAAAAGGAACTAAATCCTACCACAGGACTGACTTGTTCAGACTCCTGTGGCCAAGTGTCAGCTGAGGCTGGCCCCTGGTTTGAAGTGATTTTCTAGCTCTGCCTAGGCACTTACCAGCAGGGACTTTTACAGGGTGTTGGGAGGCTGGATTGGGTGGCAAGCTAACAATATCAAGATTCTGTGATCCTCAATTGCTTACACTTGACTCCTGGTTTTATAACATCCATCACAGAAGAGTAAATGAATAAAGGAAGAGTTATTTTAGTGAAGGAGCTATATCGTAATTGTGTTGAGTAAGACCTTGAGATGGAGTAATAGTATATAGACAGCAGCAGTGGATCTATAAAGAGGACAGAGGGCACATAACAATATAAAATACAAAGTTTGTATAAAACAATAGACAACAAGAATAAAAAACTAAAAAGAAAACGTGGAAAATGATGTAAAAATTTTGTGGAAGATGATTCCTTGTAAAATGGAATGTGAAACTATTCTAGATGGTAGAATATACTTTTCAATGAATTTCTAAGATGATAAGGATTTTATGGTGAAAGGAATACTACATGATATTAATGAATGCTTAATTGGTGAATGACTTCAGTATATATATATATATATATATATATATATTTGTTTGTTTTATTTCAAAGCTCTTTTCTATTGCATTTAATTTTTTCAAATAAAATTTTGTGTAAACTTTTTGTGATTATCTTGATTAGAGGTTAAGCTTATTAGAAATATAGATTTCAAAACAGTTAAGCAATACCAAGAGGGAGATTGCCATTAAAACAGTGTATCTCTGACTTTGAGATCAAAGCAATCCAGGTAAAGCCCTCAGATTTCTTGTCCAGAAATGCAGATTGATTACCCTGGAGGTGATAGAACAAAGGACTCTGGAGAACAATGTATAATCACTGAGCATGTGAGACTGATTGGTACACCCCTTTACTATGACAGAGAAAACCAGAATGAATTATTTATATAAATGGTTAATGCATTCCTACCTTATGAAAGGGGTTAACCTAGGGATCAAAATTGCATTCAGAAGATTGGTTTGACTTAAAAAACAGATTGTGATATTCTCACTCACCATAATTTATAATCACATACTTTTTTGTGTCATTACTTGTATAATATTTGTCTCTTTATTTAGATTATTTTACTTGCTACAGTCTATCCAGTGTCTACCAATATAGACTAACATGTAGTAGTCATTTAACAAACATTTGTTAAATGAATGAATGATTTCATTAAACAGTGGCAGCAGGATGCAGTATAACTACCTATACTGGGGACTAGAATTCTCTTGAGTGCTGGTTAACACATTTTCCATCCTAAGAAATATAGGAGATGACATATATATTCTCTGGTTCCTTTTTTAACCACAATCATCATGACCTTATATATAGCAAATTATTATTATACAACTGAGTAAATTGCAGGTGTTGTCACATCATTTACTTTCCAGATCTCTGGGATCCCTGAAGATAGGGGCTGTGTGTTCATGGTCTCCGTATCCTGTCTGCTGAGCTTAGCAGCGGTGCCAGATGCATGATGAATATTTGTTGAGTGAGTAAATGATTACCTTACTGAGAATACAACCAGGTTCATGGATAGAAAATAATTGTGCTGCTTCTTATGTCATGGCAGAAGTCTCTACTTAATGATGGAATTCTTTCCCACTGAGGAATGGGATCATGACCTCTTTCTCCACAAAAGCTCCAGGCAGCATGAGTAATTTACTGGAGTTGATAAGTTGAAATCTGTTTTCTATCCCTATCTTATTAGTTGGGCCTGAGTAAGGATGTTACACTGGTTATGATTCAATAATAAATACTTATATACTATTTACTATTCTTGGTACTACATATGATCCTCACCTTTAAAAAGCTCATTCTTTATTGAGGAAGAAAGATCCCCAAATCCAACATGATAATGTAGTAGGATATTTGCTATAATAAAAACGTATGTATCAAAAGTGGGAACATAGTGAGGGTGAAACATATTAAGCGGCAGAGTTTGTGTTCATCTGGTACAGTGCACATAGTAGGTGGTGGTGGTTTAGTCTCTAAGTTGTGTCCGACTCTTGCGACCCCGTAGACTGTAGTCTGACAGGCTCCTCTGTCCATGGGATTCTCCAGGCAAGAATACTGGAGTGGGTTGCCATTTCCTTCTCCGGGGATCTTCCCAACACAGGAATTAAACCTGGGTCTCCTGCACTGCAGGCAGATTCTTTACCGACTAAGCTACGAGGGAAGCCCATGGGGTGCACACAGTAGGGCCTCAATAAATATTTTTGAAAGAGTAGATGAGTACAAAGGTTTTCTTAGTCTAGACTGAATATACCCTGTAGGAATCTTTCCCCACCCACCACTCCCTACTATGTACATTAAGCCTCAGAAATACCTAATTATTCACCTTTCTTTGAATTTTCTATGTGCCTTTGACTGGACTTCCCTTTCTTCTGCATCTTGAAAGCTAGCTCTCATTCTTTGCAAATTGATAAGCCCACTGTACTCCTCTTGCCTCATGGTTCTCTGTCCATGCAAATCTTGTCTATTTTAGTAAGACATTTTACATGTTTGCTCCTCACACAACTTTTTACTGTCTGGTTTTCTTCTTTCCATTTCATACTGTTTACAAATATTTTGTGAAGGTGAAGAGTTTAAGAAAGCTAATTATCTAACAAGTTCTAGAGGAGACAAATGACCCAGCAAAGGCAGATTTAGAGAAAATAATTAGACCAGACCCAATCATCACATGTCTATCTGATTCTAGAGCTGAGCAAATCTGAACAACCAAAAAAGACTCTTCTATATTAGTTAACGAAGAGTAACGGCTAGAGGATGTGGACTCCCCCGGCTCTGCCCTGTATATCTTTGCCGTCCTCCTCACTCTTGCATTTGCTCTGAGAAATAATCACTGTTAACACTCCTAAACCTGGGTTATCAGCAATTCTTGCCTACTTTACTCTCACTTTTTCTCTTTCTCAAATATTTGAGACAGAGCAGTCTGCTGTCAATGATGAAAAATAAATACTGAATGCTAGATTAAGAAGTGCAGTGAACAAATATACACATAGGAGGTAAAACCATCCACCACTACATGCCAACTCTATTACAGACAATAGAACATGTCAGAAAAAATATATTGCAGTGGGCATTTGGGAAACATTGAGATTCTAAAAGATGCATAAATATTCATTCAAGTATAAGACAATGATGAAACTCAGCTGGCTGGGTAGATATGAGGAAACTTTAACTGCTAACTTTACTGAAGCAGTGGAGTGACACTGCCTATATTTTTCTACTTTGTCAATATGATGGTCAAAGAAACAGTAAAAAAAAGAGAGGGGAGACAATGATTTTGTGTCCCTGGAGCCAACATGTATTCAGGAGTATATTTAAAAGGCATGAGAGTGCTGTGGCCATGTCTCTTCTTGATAGTTTCCGTTTCTATAACTCCCTGCATCCTGTCTATTGCTCTTCTATTTTTCTTTGCAGTTGCGCTTAGTGCCAGATAAGGCTCTTCCCAAAAGCAGAAAGTAAGGTACTAGGAGGCAAGGACCACTGGGAGAAGGAAATAAATACAGTGCTACATAATTTTGCTGAGTGCTTCCTCTGTGCAAGCGCTGGGTTAGGCATCAAAAACATTAAAAAGGAAAAAATATCGAAGAAGCTTGCAATCTTGTTTGAGAGACAAGAGTGACATAGTTGAACTAATTAAAAATAGATATAAACCGTAGTGTATTTTACTTTTAAGGAGCTATAAGTGCAGCTGAAGTAAAGAGAAGGGAGGGATTAGAGCTTGGTGGAGGGATAGAATAAAAAATCGGGAAAGAGATAAGGATTGAGAGCAGTTAGACAAGAACAACAATGTAGAGTTGCAGGGAATAAAAGATCAAATAAACGAATCTTAATGTAGAATGAATAGATGTGTTAAGAGAAGAAAAAATTTAAATGATTTGATACAAAAAGGAGAAAGCATTTCAAACTTGGAGAAATAATTATAGATATTGTTTATTTTTATAGAGTTTATTTAGAATGAATTGTGCTTTTAACTTATCCTTGAGCTTTGCAAGTGAAAAAAAAATGGAAGTACTAGCCATCATTTATATTTTCTCTTAAAACTATAACATTACAACTGGAAAAAACAAAAAGGAGAAAGATGAAAGTGAATTTCAAAGCAACTTTCGAGCTTTTGCTATTGTAACATGACAATTTGTTCACTAAAACATCAGAAAACAATTGTATCACTTGTGCTTAGTGATATTCTACGAAGAAAATAATATTTTACAAATGTTAAAATTGTGTTAATCTTATAGACACACACATAAATCTATTTTGGCTTTAAAATACATGACCTGTAAATGATGAACATAACCTACTGTAAATTAATGATAATGCATTGGAGGAGGAAATGGCAACCCACTCCAGTGCTCTTGCCTAGAGAATCCCAGGGACGGCGGGGCCTGGTGGGCTGCCATCTATGGGGTCGCACAGAGTTGGACACGACTGAAGTGATTTAGCAGCAGCAGCAGCAGCATGGACAGAAAGTCTTATTATAGATGCAATTTATACTTCATATATATGAGTTATCTATTGCTACATAACAAATTATCCCCAAATTCAGCAGCTGAAAGTAACAAATATTTATTATTTCAGTTTCTTGGATTAGAAATATGGGAGAAGTTTAGCTAGGTGGTTCTAATTCAGGCTGTTTTCTGTTGCAGTCAGTTACAGTGAAACTCTCGGTAGTGGCTGCAGTCATCTGAAGGTTTGACTGGGGCTGGAGAAGTTACCTCCAAGATGGTTCACTCTCATCTGGCTGTTGGCCAGAGGCTTCAGCTCCTTGCTGGATATTGTAGAGAGGCCTTTCTTCCTTACTAGATGGACTCTACTTAGGGTTCTTTGAGTGAAATTGTATCTGGCTTCTTACAGAGATATCCAAGAAAGAGAAAGGCAGAAATTATGTTCTTTTATGACCTAATCGCAGATATTTTACCCCATCATTTCTGTCATATACTATTTATTACAAGTGAGTCACAAAGCCTAGCCCACACTCAAGGGGAGGGGAAATTAAGCTCTATCTCTTGAAGGGAGAAGCATCAGAATTTTTTGTGGATGTATCTTAAAACCATCACCTACATTATCCTAAATATACATCTATTTGTATGAATCTGCTTAATAAATAAATGACAAACCTGTTTTATTTCCATCAACATTAAACATTCATGAAGGACTAGACCAAGTGTGCTGTTACATTTTACGGTAGAGAAGTCTTAGTCTTTCACATCCTTTAGACTACAAATTGCAATACCCTGTATTTTCACTACATTAGATAAAGTGGTTTAAATATCTAAATAAACATTGAAATTAACTAGATTAAAGTTTAATTATATTATTTACATCTGTGAGTTTTGCTCTTATATATTAGAGAACAAGAAAGAATTATCTAAATATTCAAATCAAAACATTAAAGCAAGTAAATGCCATTGAAGATTTTGTTAGATGCAAATTGACCTCTCCATGGAACGGGTAAACTTTTAACAGATAAGCACAAATGCATTTGTTTCTTTTTGCTGTAATAATAATTACAGTATTTTCTGAATATCTGAATTGCTTTTCTTTTAACTTTTAAATAAAAGAATTGGTCCTTAACAGATATGTGAATTAATAAAATACAGTCCTCAGCTTAGGTGATATGATGATTAATTTTATATATCTACTTTACTTTACTGTAAGATACCCAGATAGTTGGTCAAAAATTATTCTGGGTATATCTGTGATTTTGACTGAGATTAACATTTAAATCAGTAGATGGAGTAAAACAAATTGTTGTCTCTAATCTGAATGGGCCTTGTCCATTAGTTGAAGGCTTGAACAGAGCAAAAAGCTAATCCTCCCCAGACTAAGAGAGAACTCTTTCTGTCTGCCTGCCTTAGAACTAGAACATGTCCCCCCCCCCCCCCCATATTAGGAATAGAAACAGTCTTTTTCCAGATTTGAACCTGTCAAACTGGAACTATACCACTGGCTCTCCTGGGTTTCCAGCTTGCTGACTCACCTGCAGATACCAGGACTTGCCAGCCTTCACAATCACATGAGTCAATTCTTTATAATAAAGCTCTATGTTCTATTAGTTTTGTTTCTGTGGAGAATCCGAATCCACATTTCTAAATTATATATATATATATATATACATATATTTTTTTTCAAGTTCTCTCTCAGTCAAAGCCACCATGAGCCTCAAGACACTTGTGGGCTGATGAGTCCTTGCTCTAGTTTAGACAGAGTGGGCAGCCTAGTACCTGGCTCTTCACTTCCTAGTAAATAGAAGAGTAGACTAGGTGATCTCTATGTTTCCCCCCACTTCTGAAAACCCGATATGCCATGACTCTAAAAGGACGTCCTCCCTGGATCTGGTCCTGACAGTTCAGGTTCATCCAGACGAAGATGACCTTGGCATGGAGGATCAAGTGCTCTACATCTGGCACTTGTTCAGGTGAGTGAAAGGTGAGTGAAAGAGGAATGATCAGAAAAAAAAAAAAAAAGCAAACAGAAAGTTTGTGGTCCTTGAATTAGTATGTGTGACAGCTCTGTGAAAAGATGAACCTCAGTGCCCAGTTTCTCTCATTCATGCTCAGGGGATTTGTTCTTATAAGTCCTATTAAGTAGGTAAATCCTCTGTGTATCTGAGAGAGCACAGACTAACAAACATCAATTTACTTGCTGCTGTTTGCATGCTATCTCTGTGGTAGGTGCCTACCTAATTCTCATGGAAGACATGCTTGCTGAACCTCGAATCTATATGCTGTCTTTCATTTGTTTAGTTTAAATAAACTACACACAATAGATTGCTAAGATACCAATATAAGCTTGAAACAATATAGCAAGACCAAAAAATTATAAAGTGTAGCTCTTTATGCTAGGGTTATCACACTCCTACTAGATTTCAAAGCATATAAAGAAAAGAATTACAGGCAACCAAATGGAATTAAGATCATATCACATGTTTAGAGAGGCAGAGCATTTAGGAATTTAGAGTCATGGAGATCTGGCTTTGAATCTCAGCCTTGTTAGCTGCAGGATCATTGACTTGAAAACATCTCTCCAAGGCTCAGTTTTCTCAGCTGTAAAAAAAAAAGGAGGTGGGATGAGTGGGGACTGAGGACAGTTAAGACCTACTTCATAAGTGAGTTGCAAGGGAATGGAATATAAAAATTACACAATAAATGGCAACTTAAAAATTTTATTTTAGTTATCATATTTATTTCTTTTATTAAGTTTGGGAGGAGTCTCTCATGCAGAAGTAAAGCTGTGCGTGTTGTGTGTCTTCATTTATAATTGCTAGGGATACCCTAGATTTTTTCATTTATGCTGTGGATGTCTGTTCAGAGTGAAATGGCAGGAGGAGGGACAGTGATGTTGCATGTCTTTTCTCTCAAGGGAAGCCCAGGAGTTTCCTGAGAAAAGGCAGTAGCAGGTCATGTGAAGACTTACCAGGCAAGACCTTGGGATCTGTGTGTAAGTTCAGTCTCCTAGGAACTAAGCCACTGGGATGTTTTTCAAAGTTGAGGTTTGCCATCACTCTACAAACTCTGGGGAGGTCCCAGAGACTATTCTCTGTGACACTATGTGCCCTACTGCTACTCCAGGGCAGTTCTACATTTACTCTATAATGTTTTAGAACTAATAAGCATAGCCCGTTGCATGGATATTCTTGATCCCAAATCATTTAATTTAAGAATACTTAATTCTAGAACTAAAGTCACAACTTTTTTTTATAGCTTCTAGGTACTGTAAATTTCAGTTTTCTTTAAGCCCCAAACAAACCTGTTAATGTTTGTTGCAATATTATGTAGATCAGTTTATCGACAGTTAGAAGAGTTAATTTCCTTGACAATCCATCTCTGCAGATTTCATTTCACATGAGCACAAGAGTCAGTTAAGATGCGGCTTGCCTAGCATATATAATGTGAAAGTGCATTGAAAAGAAGCCCCATTGTTTCCCATCCCATCCCAACTGTGGCTGCTGTATAAAACCTGCCGAGCTATATATATTTTCTCATCTTAATAAGCACATTATAAAATGGCACCAAACGTCTTCCTCTCAGAGACAAAGAATGCTCAGGGTATTAAAAACATCAAAAGCAGAAAAAGTTAAGCAGTTGCAACAGGTACAGATCTAAGGCAAAGAACTACATCTCGCCACGGAACCTCAGACCAAATATGCCTGCTTTTTCCTTTCGCCCTTTGGGGTCGTTCCTCTGATAAATAATTCACAGACTGCAGTGCAAAGTAGTTTGCATACTGACAAGATTAAAAAGAATGCTTTGTCTGGGTTAAATTTACAATCTGAAACCTTCCTTTAAAATGTCAAGAAGGTAATTAATTTAAGAAGGTTTGCCAAGCAGAGTCTCTGACCCTGTCAGAAAAATTTCATTTCCTGAGGGTGAAGGGGATGTTACATTTATCTTTCCCAAATGCCTGTTTTGGTTTCCATTTTAAGATCATTTTCTGCCTTCCTAATATGCTTTTTATAGCCCTTTTCTTTTCAAGCAAAAATTAACCCAGTATTCTTTCCTGGTGGATATTTAAAAAAGAGATTAACAAACATAGCTTGCAAATTACCTCTGAATGGGAAGTTGAGTACAGGTCAGACCTTTTGACACAAGCAGAAGAGGAACATTTTTCCACAGAGAGAGTTCTTCCCTGCCTGCACATGTAGACAAGCCTTTGGAGGAGCAGCAGGAAATGCATAAATTCAACAGCATGAAAATTCGCTTTTGGCATAGCAAAACATCCTGTCCCACATATGCTCGGTGGTGTACGTTCTTATGAATGAATGCTGTGACAATCAGTGGGGTTTTTACAGCAGCTCTTTGAACCAAGTTTACTGGTGTGAAATTTTATTAGCAATTGTGTCCCTTTAGCTAATTCCTGGAGGCATCATGGAAGGGATGAGACAATGCATTGCTGTTTGGAAACCTAGTCCAAAATCAATGTGTCATGTGCGCGCACATACACACACATACAGCAGAAAAAGAAAACGATTCATCGACCCACTAAAACCATGTTGCGTGTCCCCTGAAGAGTAGGATTTGCCAGGACAGCAAAGCAAAGTAGATGTCATTTCTTTGATGCTAGTTGGGAAGAAATAATCTCATCTCTAATTTTCTTTAGGAAACAAAGGTCAGCTGAAATGTGACATAATGCCAAATTAGAAGAGAAATAGCTCACAATATATGAAATTCTAAATAAGAATCTCATGGTTTTAATGCAAATCTAACAGAAATGGGTTCAGTAGAGATGCTTTTGAATGCTTAGCCGTCCTTTCTCGTTACTGGCTCTTGAACCTGGTGAATGAAGGGTTTATGTTGCTACAATTCAGTTTCCTGAGATCTATCTTCCACATCTGGTGACATCTTGGTGGGGTCAGGATGTGCTATGTCAGTTTGACATTTGTGTTCTCTGAGACTTGGGGAAAAAAAGCCACTGGACAAATCTTTCTGCATATTTCTCACTCATTACCATCACAACTTGGAAAAACTGATATCTCATTAAGGGCATATATTGGATTTTATCTTTCATGGAGTCTACACTATTAATATACTAATATTCAACAATAGTCTCTATTCTTTTCACTTTGGTTATCAGTTGTCCTTTTAAAAAATGTTGAAATTGCCTGCAAGTCTTTTGGCAAGTTGTGGTGTGTGTGCTCAGTCACTCAATTGTGTCTGACTCTTAGCGACCCCATGGACTGTACCCAGCAGGCTCCTCTGTCCATGGGATTTCCCAGGCAAGAATACTGGAGTGGGTTGCCATTTCCTCCTCCAAGCGATGCAGTATAGATTAAAAACAAAATATGGTCTAGTATGAATTAGTATAAAATCAAATAATCTTACAGCTAAAAGTGCAATTTAAGTTTAAAAATATCTGTATTTTCTATTACTTTAACCTTCGGCCATGACTGAAGTGACTTAGCAGCAGCAGCAGGAGCAGCAACCTTTATGTTAGAAAATCTCAAGCCATCAGTTTAGTTTTTTCAAAGAAAGGGATGGAGAAGAACCTCAGAAACTGACTTCAGAGAAATGTTTAACTTAAAGATGATAGTGTTAGATTGTTGGGTTGGCCAAAAAATTCATTTGGGGTGTTCCGTCAGATGGTAATGAACTTTTGAGCCAACCCAGTAGAAAGAAATACATGTCAGAGAGGAGTGTAGGTTTGGCTTATAGGACACCTCTGGAGGTTGGAGGTTTCTTTTTTAATTTATTTGGCTGTGTGGGGTTTTAGTTGCAGCACGTGGGCCCTTGGCATGTGGGACCTTTATTCCTGAACCAGGGATCGAACCCACCTCTCCTGCACTGGAAGATGGATTTCTAACCACTGGACCACCAGGGAAGTCCCTAAGTGTTTTGATTTTCAAACAACAGCAGGCTGTGCTCAGTTTAGTCAATGGTATCTGGAATAGAAATGATCCAGAGTCTCCAGGTGTTAATGGAAACTCTCAGACACTGGAACCATCATTCAAGGAAAGTCTTTCATTCAAGAAAAGGACAAATTTTAGGAAGAGGTAGTGAACATAAATTTAATTATTCTGAGATCAAGAAGAATGAACATTAAGGAAAATACTCTGAACTTGATAACCAGAAGAGCACAAGTGACCTTTGAGAAAACATTTCAGCAGCTTGTTGGCTTTGCAAATAAGATTTCAGGAAATTTTAAAAAGTGACCTGGGCTGAGGAATTAAATCCACGGAGTTTAAATTGCTTTTTGTAGCCAGAAAGAAAGAGAGCTGTGGAACAGTGAATCAGAGGGAGAGTAGAATTCCTAGAAGAACTTTTTTTCCCATTAAGATAGAGAATATAATTGTATGTATGCATGCATACTAAGTCTCTTCAGTCATGTCTGACTCTTTGTGACCCTATTGACTATAACACGCCAGGCTCCTCTGTCCATGAGATCTTCTAGGCAAGAATACTGGAGTGAGTTGCCATACCCTCCTCCAGGGGATCTTCCCAACATAGGGGTTGAACCCACGTCTCTTACCTCTCCTGCACTGACGGACGAATTTTTTTACCACTTGCACAACCTGGGAAGCTCAATTATATATATAGGACAAGAGAAAAGAACCAGAATTGGGAGTTATAAAAAATTCAAGAGAGAGATGGAACAGTTAGTAGATCAATATCTTGGGTGAAGCCAGAGGTGTAGGTCCAAGACCAAGAGAGAAAAGTGAAGAGACTTCCCTGTTGGTCCAGCGGTTAAGATTTGGACTTCCAATGCAAGGGGTATAGGCTCGACCCCTGACCAGGGAACTAAGATCCCACACGCTGCAAGGTGTGGCCAAAAAAAAAAAGACAAAAAGAAAAAAAGGAGAGAGACAGAGAGGAAAGTGAAGCCTTAAGTGGAAAAAAAGGGAACAGAACAGTGTTTTTTTTCTCTGAGACAGGAGGAAGAAAAGATTAGTGAAGGATTGGAGGCAAGTAAATAGCAAGAAAAGAATTGAGAGGATGCTGAGCATTAAAGAATTGATGCTTTTGAGCTGTGGTGTTGGAGACGACTCTTGAGAGTCCCTTGGAGAGCATGGAGATCAAACCAGTCAGTCCTAAAGGAAATCCTGAATATTCATTGGAAGGACTGATGCTGAAGTTCCAATACTTGGCCACCTGATACAAAGAGCTGACTCATTAGAAAAGACCCTGATGCTGGGAAAGATTGAAGGCAGGAGGTGAAGGGGACTGAAGAGGACGAGATGGCTGGATGGCATCACCGATTCAATGGACATGAGTTTGAACTAGCTCCGGGAAATGGTGAAGGGCAGGGAAGCCTGGTGTGCTGCAGTTCATGGGGTCTCAAAGAGTCAGACAAGACTGAGTGACTGAACAACAACAACAATTTAGTTGATATCAATTTTATCAGGAATGTAACTTGCATAGGAGACAGTTGATCTCAATTTTATCAGGAGGCACCAGAAGATAGTGTGAGAATTTGAGCAGAAAAAAGTTTGGAAGAGATCCTGGAGAGTGAAACAGATGATCCACCTTAGATATTTGAGATACTTGACTAGCAGCACAGGTAACAAAATGGAAGGGAGAGAATGTGCCTTTAAAGTGATTCTTCTGTGCTTGTAATTTTCTCAGCAATGCTCAGCCATCTATAAGATAGATTGGATAAAGCAGACAATGGGCTTTCCTAAAGAGGAAGATAGAACTGTGTGACAGAGAAAGAGAGTGAGGGTGCTCAGCACGCTCTTGAGAGCATGGCTGATCATGCCATCCAGTTTGTGCATAAAGAGACATGATCCAGGAAGGGGCTAATGGGCAGGAAGAACAGAACAGGAGGGGATTGAGGTTTGAAGGTAATGAGGATGAAGGTTAGGCTTGGGAACAGTGAGTGAGTCATAAGTGCAGAATGACAAAGCAGCCTAGAGGCAGAGAATGCTGAGATGTGGCTAGGCTTGAAAGTGAAAGTCACTCAGTTGTGCCCGACTTTTTGCAACCCCATGGACTATACAGTCCATGGAATTCTCCAGGCCAGAATACTGGAGTGGGTAGACTTTCCATTCTCTAGGGGATCTTCCCAACCCAGGGATCGAACCCGGGTCTCCCACATTGCAGGCAGATTCTTTACCAACTGAGCCACAAGGGAAGCCCAAGAATGCTGGAGTGGGTAGCCTATCCCTTCTCCAGCGGATCTTCCCGACCTAAGACTCAAAGCAGGGTCTCCTGCATTGTAGGTGGATTCTTTACCAGCTGAGCCACAGGGGAAGCCTGTGGCTATGCTTATGGAGACTAAAATATAATGAAGATGACAGTAGTGCACATAGCCAAATTTAAGGACGTGTGGTACAAGAATGCTGAAAGATCATCAGCTTCAACTCTGTGGGAGGGTGGGACTGTTAAGGAAATGTTAATATTATGATGGAAGAGGCAGAGCCTAGAGAAAATGGAAAAAGTGGTAGGCAGCATAGACTTTAAAAGAAAGATTATTGAATGATGGCCTCAAACAAAAGTCTGGAAGTGATCATGGGGGCAAAGATGATATTGATTCTTTTCTTATCCAAAGGTTTTTAGAGAGTGCTGCTGTTGCTGCTAAATCACTTCAGTCGTATCCGACTCTATGTGGCCACATAGATGGCAGCCCACCAGGCTCCCCTGTCCCTGGGATTCTCCAGGCAAGAATACTGGAGTGGGTTGCCATTTCCTTCTCCAGTGCATGCATGCATGCTAAGTCACTTCAGTTGTGACTCTATGCGACCCTATGGACAGCAGCCCACCAGGCTCCTCTGTCCACGGGATTCTTTAGGCCAGAATATTGGAGTGGGTTGCCATTTCCTTTTCCCTTTTAGAGAGTAGCACTCATTTAATAAATATTTAAGCAGTGTCTCTTAAGTATAGCAAACACTGGACTTGGGAGTGAGCATGCAATTGACAGACCCAGTTTGTCCTTAAAATCTAATGGGGAACACACACACCAAATTTTATATATATATATATATATATATATACATATATATATATAAACATATATATATAAACATACATATTTGTAAATAATAAATTATGGTAAGATCTATGAAGAAAGCAAGCATAATGATATTTCGATAGAGAAATGTTCAAAACAGTCCTACTTGGTCATATTCGTGCTCCATTAGTGAGAGTGAGAACATTAACTCACAGTCTGACAATCTTTTTAAAACATATAGCAGAATATATTCTTCCCTTTTAAAAACTTATAGCTGCCAGGGAGAGACATTACTTTGCCAACAAAGGTGCATCTAGTCAAGGCTATGGCTTTTCCTGTGGTCATGTATGGATGTGAGTGTTGGACTGTGAAGAAGGCTGAGTGCCCAAGAATTGATGCTTTTGAACTGTGGTGTTGGAGAAGACTCTTGAGAGTCCCTTGGACTGCAAGGAGATCCAACCAGTCCATTCTAAAGGAGATCAGCCCTGGGTGTTCTTTGGAAGGAATGATGCTAAAGCTGAAACTCCAGTACTTTGGCCACCTCATGTGAAGAGTTGACTCATTGGGAAAGACTCTGATGCAGGAGGAAAAGGGGATGACAGAGGATGAGATGGCTGGATGGTATCACCGACTCAATGGACGTGAGTTTGAGTGAACTCCAGGAGTTGGTGATGGACAGGGAGGCCTGGCGTGCTGCAATTCATGGGATTGCAAAGAGTCAGACATGACTGAGAGACTGAACTGAACTGAACTGAACTGAACCAGGGAAGCCCTTCACTTACTTTAAAAACCTTATATTTCTATTACTCTTAGGATAAGCTCTGAATTCCTTATCAAGGTCTAACTGACCGCATGTGATCTGATTCCTTTGTGTTGTTGCTCAGTTGTCAAGTTGTGTCATACTTTTTATGACCCCATGGACTGTAGCCTGCCAGGCTCCTCTGTTCATGGGATTTCCCAGGCAAAAATATTGGAGTGGGTTGCCATTTCCTTCTCCAGGGGCTCTTCCTGAGCCAAGGATGGAACCCACATCTTCTTGGCTGGCAGATTCTTTACCACTGAGCCACCAGGGAAGCCCTATGAACTGATTCCTTAAATCTCTCCAAACTTTTCTCCATTTCCCATCTTTTTCACTCCAGTGACTCCATCCTTTCTGCGCCTGAAAGACACCGATTGCCCTCCTACCACAGGCCCTGGGACACGGGCCTCCGGATCCTCTTGCACTGACTCCTCTGCCTCCTCTCAGCCTCCTCTCTTCTTTTCAGAGAGGCCCTCATTGATTTCCCTTGCTAGGCTATCTTTGATTCCTCTATCCTACTGTTCATATCTCATCATCAGCGAGACCTGCCATTTCAGCTTCTTAAATAAATCCTCTCAAATCCATATCGCCTAGGCTATCTTTACCACCACCATGCATCAGTTCAACGTGTCAATGTCTCATCTGTAACAATAATTTCTAGTCTTATCATAAAAGACTGACAGAAGGTCAACCATCCCTTTTTTACAGGCAAAGTTTCAAGCTGAGATATTTGATTCTAGACAGACCTTCCTAAGCATGACTACCAACTTATACTCAGCAAGAGGCATACCTGCCCTTGAACTCTCACCTTCCCAACAGAGATGGAACAAGGAGTACAGATACCCATGCCTAGAAGTGTAGTTAAAGGTGTCAGATTAACATATTGGGTTGTGCAGTGAAGAGGTTTCTTTGGGGCTTTGGTATCCAATACATCTGTATTCACAATCTAGCTTTTCCATTGACAAGCTGTGTGAACTTCCACTAGTACTGTAGATTCTTGGCATCTTGGTGTCCTCATAAATAAAATGGGAATAAGGCCCTATTTGCGAGACTGTTTTGAAGATAGTGTAAGTACCAAGCAGAGTGCCTGGTCCATCCTAGACATTCAGTGCTAAATTCCTTCTATTGTTTTTCTTAGATTTTGCATAGGAAACAAGGATGTAAATCCCCACACATTTTGAAATGTGGCCATTACTGGCACAAGGACTGCCCTTTGCAGTGACTCCAAATTCAATCCACATGCTTGATAGAGCAAGGATGGGCAAGTTGAGTTTGAAAATTCTCAAAAATGGAAGAACATTACACATGCTATTCCTTGTTTACACCATTGCATTGTGCTTATTTCTACATTTCCAAGAATCATACTATTTCAGAGATGCAAGAAGAGTCCTTAGAGGGTATTTTGGAGTATAATAAAAGTAATTCTGTGCCTGAGTCAGGAGATAAGGATGGGAGGTTTGGATTTGCAGCTAATGAGCCATATGCCTCATAGTCCTTGCCCTGCTTACCTCATTGAGTTGGTAAGCCCTTGGTAGGATGAATCAAGTCTCCCCAAGAGCATGCCCGAGAGCCAGGAAATGGTTATTGTTTTGACCAGTCATCAGGGTTTTTCTTTGTTTAATGTTTTCAGACTTGCTTTTTTTCTAGTTTGTTTTGCTGAATTCACAAGGGCAGAGTTCAGTGTAGGAGGTGAGGAAGTGTGTCTGGGGAAGCCAAGGAATTTGAGCAAGGAAGATAGTGAGCTTTGAAGACTGTGCGATACCACGTCTTCCCTCAGCCTCCTCTGGAGAACGCCAGTGAAACCACACAGCACTACAGTCATTTTGGAAGTCGATTTTTGTACTTTCAGATGTTATGTGCAGTTGGCCACCAGCATAGTCTTCCTAGGAAATTTGGTAACATGTGGGTAACTCAGATGGCAAATTACATAATACTTAAGAAAGCACCTTAGAAGTGCTCATGACAATCAGAGATAAGCTGTTATTCTTTGCTTCAACACATTGACTTGCAGATGAAAAATCTGAAGTGCACAAAGTTTACATGATTTGGATGTGGGTCTAGGGCTTCCCTGGTGGCTCAGTGGTAAAGAATTCACCTGCTAATGCAGGAGACATGGGTTCAATCCCTGGATCAGGAAGATCTTCTGGGAAAGTAAATGGCTACCCACTCCAGTATTCTTGCTGATGTAATCCCATAGATAGAGGAGCCTGGTGGGCTACAGACCTCAGAGTCGCAAAGAGTCAGACATGCCTGAACACACAGCAATCTTTTAGTACTTTGTATTCCCCTGGCATTCAGGGCCTAGAGATTGTATTGAAGGTATACTTACATGACAGGTGTACTTACATGACAGGTATACTGTCATATATACTGACAGGTATACTAAGATTTGCTTAGATGGAATGATTTCTTGGATTGTCTTTTGTGGAACTGATAGAGAACATAGCTCCCTTCCTCAGTCCCTAGGACTTGTACCTCATTTTTATGGTGGCAAACTGGGAACATGCTGAGTAAAAAATTGACAAGGGGTGTTCATATGTTTTTATCTTGCTCGAGTCAGCTTAACAAATAAAAGGAGCAATATTAACTTTCTGTTTCAGATCAGATCAGATCAGTCGCTCAGTCGTGTCCGACTCTTTGCGACCCCATGAATCGCAGCACGCCAGGCCTCCCTGTCCATCACCAACTCCTGGAGTTCACTCAGACTCACGTCCATAGAGTCAGTGATGCCATTCAGCCATCTCATCCTCTGTCATCCCCTTCTCCTCCTGCCCCCCATCCCTCCCAGCATCAGAGTCTTTTCCAATGAGTCAACTCTTCACATGAGGTGGCCAAAGTACTGGATTTCAGCTTTAGCATCATTCCTTCCAAAGAAATCCCAGGGCTGATCTCCTTCAGAATGGACTGGTTGGATCTCCTTGCAGTCCAAGGGACTTTCAAGAGTCTTCTCCAACACCACAGTTCAAAAGCATCAATTCCTGGGCACTCAGCCTTCTTCACAGTCCAACTGTCACATCCATACATGACCACTGGAAAAATCATAGCCTTGACTAGATGAATCTTTGTTGGCAAAGTAATATCTCTGCTTTTGAATATGCTATCTAGGTTGGTCATAACTTTCCTTCCAAAGAGTAAGCGTCTTTTAATTTCATGGCTGCAGTCACCATCTGTAGTGATTTTGGAGCCCCCAAAAATAAAGTCTGACACTGTTTCCACTGTTTCCCCATCTATTTCCCATGAAGTGATGGGACCAGATGTCATGGTCTTCGTTTTCTGAATGTTGAGCTTTAAGCCAACTTTTTCACTCTCCACTTTCACTTTCATCAAGAGGCTTTTTAGTTCCTCTTCACTTTCTGCCATAAGGGTGGTGTCATCTGCATATCTGAGGTGATTGATATTTCTCCCTGCAATCTTGATTCCAGCTTGTGCTTCTTCCAGTCCAGCGTTTCTCATGATGTGCTCTGCATATAAGTTAAATAAACAGGGTGACAATATACAGCCTTGACATACTCCTTTTCCTATTTGGAACCAGTCTGTTGTTCCATGTCCAGTTCTAACTGTTGCTTCCTGACCTGCATACAGATTTCTCAAGAGGCAGATCAGGTGGTCAGGTATTCCCATCTCTTTCAGAATTTTCCACAGTTTATTGTGGTGCACACAGTCAAAGGCTTTGGCATAGTCAGTAAAGCAGAAATAGATGTTTTTCTGGAACTCCCTTGCTTTTTCCATGATCCAGTGGATGTTGGCAACTTGATCTCTTGTTCCTCTGCCTTTTCTAAAACCAGCTTGAACATCAGGAATTTCACAGTTCACATATTGCTGAAGCCTGGCTTGGAGAATTTTGAGCATTACTTTACTAGCGTGTGAGATGAGTGCAATTGTGCGGTAGGTAGCATGTAATTTGGGCTTGCCAGGTGGTACTAGTGGTAAAGAACCCACCTGTGAATACAGCAGATGTAAGAGACAAGGATTTGGTCCCTGGGCCTGGAAGATTCCCTGGAGGAGGAAATGGCAATCCACTCCAGTTCTCTTGCCTGGAGAATCCCCATGGACAGGGAAGCCTGGCATGTAACAGTTCATGGGGTCGCAAAGAGTCAGACGTGATTTAGAGACTAAACTACCATCACCATTTTAGCCTGTTCCGTGGAGATTTCTATGAGGACCCAGTGCTGTGCTTGCTGGGTTTAGTTGTGCAGTCATGTTTGACTCTTTGCGACTTCATGGACTGTAGCCCACTAGGCACCTCTGTCCAGGGGAATTCTCCAGCAAGAATACTGGAGTGCGTTGCCATCTCCTCCTCCAGGGGATCTTCCCAACCCAGGGATCGAACCTGGGTCTCCCACAATATAGACAGATTCTTTACTGTCTGAAGCACCAGGGAAGCCCAAACATTCAATAAGTGTTACCAATTATTATTATTGTTATTTTGCTGCTGGTGATGGAGGAACGCCTGTTTGGAGACTGTTTCCAACTCTCAGCCCAGTGCTCACTCCCAGAGTCAGTCTATTGTATCTTCTTTCTTTTGCAACTGACATGCAACTTATTTTTTTGCAAAGCTATTGTTGATTTTATTATATCACAAATCCTAGAAAGGCAAAAATGGGGGAATAGATTAGGATAAAACATGTCTGTAGCAAGCTTATGCAATTTTTAAAAAGGAAAATGAAAATTCAACACTCTTGATCTATCTAAAGTTATTACCACCACCAAAAGTAAGAACGGTCACCTGGAACTGACAAATGATAAACAACCATCCAGCCTGATTACTCTTAGTACCCAAACTCTTCCAGGTCCTAACTGAGGCATTTAGTTAGGACTTAGTGAGGTGTATTTCATTCATGCGTGTTCATTCTTCATTCAGAAAATCTTCACTGAGTGTCTTTTATGTGAAGGCCCAGTTCTAGTTAACATTACAGCACTTCTTTTGTTCAGAACTATCCTGTAATGAAATGTGGAAGGAAAAACTTCTGAAGGAGAAGACACAGCTCTGTCTATAACACATACATAAAAAATTTCCTGCCAAGGGGAAAATGAGAAATATTGAGGGAGGGAGGCAGAGTCAGAAGTCTCTAGAAATCTCTAGAAGTCTTCAGAAATCTCTAGATTTAATCCCCAAAGTCTTCCGGGAGGAGGAGGAATCTATACAGTGAGGCCCTGCAGGTGGTAATGGGCAGGAAACAGGGAGGGATTTCTAAGACAAGGGTATTGCAGGCCTTGGTGGCCTAGCAGTTATGTGGCTACTAGTTTTCTTTTATTCCTGCGCTGTAGAAATTTTCTTTGTTAGAATGTGGCTTCAGAAACTTATTGTCCAATTTTGCACATCTCCCCATCTCTCCCCTAATCTCTTGTGCTGTTCTGAAGAAACTTCCAAAAGCCTGCTAAAGAGAAGTTCTCTGCCTTCAGCATTGGGGAATTCGAACACTCACTATTCATCAATCATTCAAGACTTTTCTTCCCTTCTTCCTTCCATCGCCTTCCAAACTCTCTTCTGCATCTCAGGGTAGAAGCAGCTGAATTAGACCTTTCAGAATTCCATTTCCAGCAGGGTTCTGGGTTAGATTCTGCCAAAAAGAAGGACCGTGCAAGATTTGGGAGATAAGAGAAAGGAAAAGCCATTTTTCTCTGGTGGCAGCTGCAGGCAGACACGTTGGCAGGCAGCAGACAGGAGATTTACAGCAAATTTCCAGGAGAGCTCCTGCAAATCACCTTCTTTGGTTTTGCAGTCAGGAGAGATTATCAGCAGGAATATTTCCCTATATTTCCCATTTACCCAAATTTCCTGAAGGCAAGCTGTGGCTTTTCTTTTACCTTAGGACCCTAATTCTATAAGTGTTGTGCAAATCCTTGATTGTTAGCATTATATTGTAACTTAAAATAAAATTTTTTGAATCCATCATGCTAGGCTAAGCCTTGTGGTAAATGTCAGTGACTTAATAATAATAAGTTTATTTTTGGATAGTGTCTTAGTCTAATGGAGATGGAGGTAGGAGGGATTTGGGAGTGAGGGACTCTGTTTCAAAGAGCCATTAGGAGACTTAAGCTGATGAGGCTCTGCTATGCATCTTCAGCATGGCTCCAGGAAGGCTTGGGCATTAGCCTCCAGCTGAAAGACAAGGAAAGAAGGTTGAGTGAGGTGATTTCATGCATCAGGTCTACATTGGCACATATCACTTCTTCCCAGATTCCACTAACCCATCACAAGCACCAATGCAGTTGCAAGAAGGGATGGAAAATTTGAAGGAACTGTTCGCAGTGGCTCCTTCCACTTGGTCCAATCCTTAGACCTTGGTGTTTCTAGGAGTTCTGAAACCAGATCTCTCTCTTTTTCTCTTTTCTCACTCTGCCCTTTTACTGCAAAGAGATCTTACCTATAATTATAATGTCACCTTCTACTCTGCTCTTGCTTTCCTCTCTACCTGGAATGTCCTTTCCCTTTCTGTCCTTCTGGTGAATGCCCTCCAAGGCATAAATGGTATCTCCTTTTTTAAATTGTCCATGAATATTCATTGTCTTTCTTACACATAGCAATAAAATACAAACTGCATGCTAAGTTGCTTCAGTCATGTCCAACTCTTTCTGACCCTATGTCCCATGGGGTTCCCCAGGCAAGAATACTGGAGTGGGTTGCCATGTCCTCCTCCACGGGACTCTTCCCCACCCATCTCCTGCAGCTGGCTCCTGCATTGCAGGTGGATTCTTTAATGCTGAGCCACCGGGGAAGCCCATAAAACACAAACATGTAGCTGAAAAACTCAGTCTGATGACAATACATACACTTATTTGTTAGACGCAATTATTTGCTGTTCTCTTTTCTCATCAACATAAGTTCTTTGAGGATAAGGAAGACAAGTCATGTATTCTGAGTGGCCCTGCACTGACTTCTCAAGGCGTAATAGGTGCTCATTAAATATTGTTTAAGTGAATTGATAGATTTGGCTGTCTAAATATTGACAGATTGAAATAATTGAATGATAGTCCTAGTCATCTTCTCAAATATAATACAAATATTATTAATGTAAAATAGTACCTCTGTGGTTTGGTAATGGCATGCCCATAGTCAGTATTTAAACATGAATGCAGAATGAATTGATTTAGAAATAATTAATACTTTAAAGAATTTGTATTCATGTGCTAAAATAACTCTCCCATAAATTTTTTCCTACACCTTGCAAGATCCTTTGTGCATTTGGCTTTCGTCACAATAGGTCATTGACAAGGTACATATTCAATCCTGGCTCAGAGATTTCCTGCCTTTTTCATCTGCTCTATGTGGATTCCATCCCTTACATTCTGTTCTCCTCTTTCCTCCTTTAATCATCCCTCCTGCCTTTTCCTCTTCCCTAATTGATCACCATGTTTATTGAGCTTGAAAATTTGTGACAAGAAGAGAGAAAGAAACAGGGGAAATCCATGGGTGGACAGACATTTTTCCTTCATAAATTTCTATTCTGGAGTGCTCCTCTCTACCCCAAGGGTGTGATTTTTAACAGTTTTTTTTTTTTTTAACAAGCTTTGCATTTATTTAGGCAAGACATTACCAAGAAATATAATTGTGATGTAAACAATGTTTATAATTTGTCTTGGAGCCATTATTTTTTTCTCTGAATTAGTACTAGATCAATACCCTAGTAAGTTGTCAGCAGCATTGTATTGATGTCTCTGTAAACAAATAAATTAACATTTTATTTAGTTTCACTAGGTATTCAGCTTGGCAATGGGAGAGGGGTGTACAAAGAGATAAAAGTAAGTTCTTTGTCCTCAAATAATTTACAGCCTATAAATTTGAGATGTTGATTATTTATGCCTATGGAAAAATCACAGAACTTCCTTTACAAAATTCTCAAATTCTGCTTTAGGGTTCATTTCAAATCAAATACTCTTCTGTTCCTTTTTGTTACTTCTTTAGCTTTTAACTGCATTTCATCATCAGAACTTTTTCCATTCCTATGCTTGTATTGGCTTGTTTATTAACTTACTCTACAAATACTTAATGGGTGCCTACTCTGTGTGCGTCATTATAGCTTTTAGTGACACAGTAGAAGACAAAGTTCCTGCCCTCAAAAGAGGTGTGTTCCAATGAGAGAGAGAGAGAGACAGTAACTGATCAAACAAATGTAATATTGTCAGTAAGTGCCATCAAGAAAAAATAAAAGTTTAAAATAATAAAAGGGCCAAGAAGTGCTATTTTAGAGAGAATGGTCTGGGAGGTTATCTCTGAGGAGGTAACATTGAGTAGAGACATGTTTGAAGTAGGAATTAACCATGACGAGAACTAGTAAACAGCATCCTAGGTAGAAGAAGCAGCGAATGTAAAGGGCGTGGGGCAAGGATGAGCTTGTGACATTTAGAGAACAGGTAGAAAGGCTGTGTGGCTAGAGCTTAATTAACAGAACTGATGTTTATAACTTTTTGGTTCATCTAATCTTTCCACATCCATTATTTTATTTGTATATCACAACAAGATAGTTATCATTTTCACTTTACAGATGAGGAAACTGAAGCTCAAAGCTTAACCAATGACTTGTCCAAAGAGATGGAATGTGGCTTTGGTCCCTAGGCTTAAGACTCCATATCAAGTACTCTTCCCATACTTCAGATAATACTATTGTGAAGGTTTCTTTGGCTCTGGGATGCCCTTAGGACACTGGCAAGTCTAGAAAGTCACTTCCAGGGAAAAGAGGGCACAGAAGGGTCAGTAGCTACCCTGATCCTACTTGATTCATAAAGTTGGATTTGGGGAAGGTCTCTTATTATTCCAGAGTTTTCTTGGGCAGTGGGATAATCTCTAGGATGTTATCCTCAAAGGAAGAAAGTTCCAGTCTAGGATAGATTACCAAAGTAAATGTAGTGAGCAGATCCCCAGTACTCACACTGGTACTTTGCGTGCATCTGGCCTGGAAAGGAAGCTCAGCACAGACATCTTGCTCAGGGTCTGGACAGACATGCTCATGTGGTCCTCAGAGAACTTTAGAGGAGGAGTGAAATCATTGGATTTACACCCCTTCCTCTCTTCTTTGTTAAATTAAGACAAAATATAGGTGATAAGATAACACATGTAGATGAAGACAGACCTGGCATATGATTGCATTTATTCTTTCATGAGTGCTTCCCAGGTGTGCAGTGGTAAAGAATTTGCCTGCCAATGCAGGAGACTCAGGACACACAGGTTCGATCCCTGAGTCGGAAAGATCCCCTGGAGTAGGAAATGGCAACCCACTCCAGTATTCTTGCCTGAAAAATCCTATGGACAGAGGAGCCTGACAGGCTACAGTTCATGTGGTTGCAAAAGAGTCAAACATGACTGAGCACACAGACATGGATGCATTCTTTCATAAAATATTTTTTGAGCATTTACTGTCAAATACTGTGATGGGTGCTGAAGATAAACAAGGTATAATCCTTCCATTCAGCGAGGCTGGGTCTAGAGGAAAATCAAATATATAAACACGTGATTATCACATGATAAAACTGCCTTAGAGGAGGTGTCTGGAGAACATGTTAGAAGAAAAACAAAAAAGAAAATTTGCCCCCATTCTGTACTATCTTGTTGAGGAAAAAAAATCTTGCAGCCCTATTTCTGGTGGAGAAAGTACTCATTTGACATAAAATTACTTTATTAGCCTTTCTCAAGTGACTAACTAAGATCTGAAGAATTTCTGAGAGTTCTTTGGATAGCCATCTGTATGTCATAGAAATAGTGTTCTTTCATTAGTAAAAGCAAATTCATGGAATAAAGACTTACTCTGATAAAACCACAGAAATGAGCTACCAATGGATAGCTTAAACTTTCCACTTTTGGTAATATTTAGGAATAAAATAGAAATATATCTCTGCAGAATGGGTGGGAAGATTTAAGGGGTGGACAGGTTTCCCAGTTGGCTCGGTGGTAATGCATCCATCTGTTAATGGGGGAGATGAAGGAGACATGGGTTCGATCCCTGGGTCAGGAAGACCCCCTGGAGGAGGGCCCGGCAACCCACTCCAGTCTTCTTGCCTGGAGAATCCCCATGGACAGAGGAGTCTTGCAGGCTACAGTTCATGGGGTCGCAAAGAGTTGGACACAATTGAGCACACAGGCACACACACAAGGGCTGAACCTATGATTTTGAGATGTTTATGATTTTTATCATTGTCTGTGGTAAACTGTTACCTAGGAGACAAAATACACTTTGTATTTCTTGAAGTCATACAGTCGAGAGTCTATTAAGCCTAAGCAAAACTTCAGTTCAGTTCAGTTCAGTCACTCAGTCATGTCCAACTCTTTGCCACCCCATGGACTGCAGCATGCCAGGCCTCTCTGTTCATCACCGACTCCCGGAATTTACTCAAACTCATGTCCATTGAATCGGCAAAACTTAACGCTTAATAAATAAGATTTCTCTCCAGTTTTGCATGACTCTTTCTAAGTACTTTCCTGAGCTAGGGACTTACATACCAAATACCTTAGAGTGGAAATTCCAGAGCTCTCTGTGGTTAAAGACTGACGCTTACCCTGGAAACTCCTCAAAGCCTTGCCTTCCTGTTGTAAATCCTCTCCATTCCTGCCTCTTCTCACATTTCACCTTTTCCTTACTCTTCCAACTTGACTCTCAGGATGGTTATCTCAGTGACTCCCTGGACCCCACTGCACCAAGGGATGTTAGTCTAGCATAAGTTCTGTGTCAGTCTGCCTTGGGACATGGCTGAAAACTTTGATTCCAGAAACTTCTCATCATGAGTGGCAGGCAGTCCAGACAGGCTCTGCTTACCCCATCAGGTCAGACAGCTTCCAGTCTTGCCATAACACCAAGTTCACTACAAAACAAAGGGCAGGGAATACGGTAACTTTTATTACAAGCCTATCTAGAGACTCTGGAAGTAGAATGGAGACACCTTTGTCATGGATCTCATACCAACTGGTTGGGCTTTCCTCACTGTTTCCTAACAACTGACCACTGATTTGAAGTGAAAAATTATCTCCACACTGAGAACAATGTCTCAAGTGAAGATGGACATGGTTGATCTTTATTATTTATGGGCTTCACACTTGTGGATTCACCTCCTTACTAAAGTTTATTTGTAACTAGACCACCTGACCTGCCTCTTGAGAAATTTGTATGCAGATCAGGAAGCAACAGTTAGAACTGGACATGGAACAGCAGACTGGTTCCAAATAGGAAAAGGAGTACGTCAAGGCTGTATATTGTCACCTTGCTTATTTAAATTATAGGCAGACTACATCATGAGAAACGCTGGACTGGAAGAAGCACAAGCTGGAATCAAGATTGTCAGGAGAAATATCAATCACCTCAGATATGCAGATGACACCACCCTTATGGCAGAAAGTGAAGAGGAACTAAAATATCTCTTGATGAAGGTGAAAGAGGAGAGTGAAAAAGTTGGCTTGAAACTCAACATTCAGAAAATGAAGATCATGGCATCCGGTCCCATCACTTCATGGGAAATAGATGGGGAAACAGTGGAAACAGTGTCAGACTTTATTTTTTTGGGCTCCAAAATCACTACAGATGGTGACTGCAGCCATGAAATTAAAAGACGCTTACTCCTTGGAAGGAAAGTTATGACCAACCTAGATAGCATATTGAAAAGCAGAGACATTACTTTGCCAACAAAGGTCCGTCTAGTTGAGGCTATGGTTTTTCCAGTGGTCTTGTATGGATGTGAGAGTTGGACTGTGAAGAAAGCTGAGTGCCGAAGAATTGATGCTTTTGAGCTGTGGTGTTGGAGAGGACTCTTGAGAGTCCCTTGGACTGCAAGGAGATCCAACCAGTCCGTTCTGAAGGAGATCAGCCCTGGGATTTCTTTGGAAGGAATGATGCTAAATCTGAAACTCCAGTACTTTGGCCACCTCATGCGAAGAGTTGACTCATTGGAAAAGACTCTGATACTGGGAGGGATTGGGGGCAGGAGGAGAAGGGGATGACAGAGGATGAGATGGCTGGATGGCATCACTGACTCGATGGACGTGAGTCTGAGTGAACTCCGGGAGTTGGTGATGGACAGGGAGGTCTGGTGTGCTGCAATTCAAGCGACTGAACTGAACTGAATCAATATTCTGACACTTTTGCGGTCATTCATGGACATGCACAGAAGACTGAAAATTCGAGTTGCTTATGGTACCCACTCAAGTACTCTTGCCTGGAGAATCCCATGGATGGAGCAGCCTGGTAGGCTGCAGTCCATGAAGTCACTAAGAGTCGGACACGACTGAGTGACTTCACTTTCACTTTTCAGTTTCATGCATTGGAGAAGGAAATGGCAACCCACTCCAGTGTTCTTGCCTGGAGAATCCCAGGGACGGGGGAGCCTGGTGGGCTGCCGTCTATGGGGTCGCACAGAGTCGGACATGACTGAAGTGACTTAGCAGCAGCAGCAGCAGATGCACTATTACCAGCTAAAGTCAAACAAGGTGATCCTCTGTTTTCATACTGTAAGCAAGTGTCCTTTTTGTAGTCTCCTTAGTGCACATTTGCTTCCATCTGTGTGCTTACTTGTTGGCGATTTCAGTATTTAAAATGACTTCGAAGCATAGTGCTGAAATGCCGGCTAGAGTTTGTCAGTGCAACAGGGCTGTGGTGTGTCTTAATGGACGACATAGGTGCGCTGGATATGCATCATTCAGGCACTAGTTATGGGGCCACTGGCTGTGAGTCCAGTTTTAGTGTCAACTGTATATATTACGTAAGGTATCTTTAAACAGAAACACACATAACACAAGGTTATGTATTGTTCAGTTAATGAAAATATGGCCAGAGGCTCACAGAAATCTACTTCTGTATTTCCCCTAGGAGCAATGGGTCAGTATTCACTAATTCAGTGTTTGTAGAACAATTTATAGAACATAACTATAAGCAAATATATAGAACATAAGTGTAAGAGCATAATGAATATTATATGTGTGTGTACATATATATATATATGGGCTTCCCTGGTAGCTCAGATGGTGAAGAATCTGCCTGCAATGCAGGAGACCTATATATATATATACTTGATACTCATATATATTAACATAATATATATTTTAATTGAAGTGCTATTGACACAATACTATATTTGTTTCAAGTGTACAACATAATAATTCGATATTTTTTATAGATTACTCTCCATACAAAGCTATTGTAAGATATTGACTGTATTTCCTGTGCTATACATTACATTCTTACAACTTATTTATTTTATACCTTTCAGATTGTACCTCTTAATCCTCTTCCCACTATCTTGTCCCTCTCTGCCTACGCTGGTAATTGCTAGATTGTTCTCTGTGTCTGTGAGTCTGTTTCTGTTCTATTACATTTATAGATTCCACATATAAGTGAAAACATACGGTATTTGTCTTTCTCTGTCTGACATATTTTATATATAAGTATGGTTTTTTATTAGCACCTAAAAGGAGTCACTTATAAATCTGTTCACTATCACATTAAACACATTCTGGAGAAGAAAATTGTGAAACTTGTGTGATCTTCTCTAATGATTAAAATAAATGCTATTTTTATGAGGTAAAATATTCACAATTAATCAGAACCTTTTTACTGTATCAAAATTTACTTTCGGTCTATGCAAAGAATGTGAAATTTCAAGGCAAGGAGACAAAGGAAGGCCACCTCCTAATCAGCCCCTGCGTTTGTGGAGAACAAGGCTCGTGCACTCACCACCGAGCTTTGTGGAACATTCATAATTCATGAAAGGGGCCATCTGAAAGCATTTCCCAGAATTGTCACAAAATTCTGTCAGCTCCTGCAGTGATGAAAAAGTTCAGTCTTGTGAATATGATTAAGGTGCACTGGAATCTAAGAAAACCATCAATAGCTGCTCCAGCTCGCTTCACGCTCTTGGAATGTAGTCTGGAGAAGAAAGTCGGTTCTGACAGATGATTTCATGGCATTTTACTCAGTATGGGATGTATTTGAGAAGCAGTGTATCAAAATCTTGACCTTTGCTTTATTTTTTTCTCTATTGTTGATTTAAAAGATTAGAAGCACTCCAAAAACCTTTCTTCTAAATGTCTTGCCTTGCATGCAGCACCAAGAATTCTGAACAGATTTGACACACACACTGTAGGAGCATAAATCAGCTAAGGGGAGGATCCTTGTAAATTGCTTTCCCCTTTATAATTTCATCTCATTAGGGAAGAAGGGATAGGTGGGTGTACTGGTAGTTACAGATCAGGAACTGTATTTTCTTTTCAGAGCAGTGATGATGTTTTCGTATGCAACCCCCTTCTGAGAAAACTATACAGGTTTTTATTATGCATAAAAATTCTTTTCTGGTGGCTTTTTTGCAGTTTACAGAAAAAAGTGTGAACTAAAATTAGAAAGTGCTTAGCTTTTACATATTATTGACTTCTTAGGCTTAGTGTAAAAAGAAAGGAAGGGAGCCCACAATAAAATTTCTATTCCTTTGGTGGATTAAGATGAGCATGTAAAGCAGATTTATGAAATAGACTCATTAATCACTGACACCCAATGTATTTGGTAGATCAAGGATGAAGGAATGTGGTCTAGGAGTTCCAAAGAGTAATGGGTGATATTTATGGGAATAAATATCACTATTTATTAAATAAATAAATAGGATTCACATTTGCAGAATCCTATTGTTCATTAGGGGCTTCCCTGAAGACTCAGATGGTAAAGAATCCACCTGCAATGTGGGACACCCAGGTTTGATCCCTGGGTCAGGAAGATCCCCTGGAGAAGGGAATGGCAACCCACTCCAGTAGTCTTGCCTGGAGAATTCCTTGGACAGAGGACCTGGCAGGCTACAAGGACAAGACTGAGCAACTGACACTTTCACTTTCTTTGTTCATAATGTCTGCTTTCTAAATACAGATCTCTTGTATTTCAACCGTGAGTTCTCTTGATAATGCAGAGGGTAAACAATGATTTCAGAATGTTCAATAATGATACTGATGATGACTGTATGCAGTCACTTTATGTCATGGCTTTTCACCTTTACAACAGCCCTGTGGAGGGATCAAGTATTTATTTATTTATTCAATGCTGTTTTCGAACTCAATTGAAAATTAAAAAATTTTTTTAAATTGTGGTAACATATATATAATACACAAATGACCACTTTAACCATCCTGAGTGTACATTTTAGCAGCTTCGAGCATATTCACAGAGTTGTGCAATCAACACAACTATTCAGTTCCAGAACATTTTCATCATCCCGAACAGAAACTCAGCATCTCTTAAACAATTCCCCCTCCCCACAGCCTCTGGTAATCTTGATTCTACTTTATGTATTTACGAGTTTGTCTACTCTAAAGACCTCATATAAGTGGAACTGTATAGTATTTGCCCTTTTGTGATTGGCTTATTTCACTTAGTATGGTGTTTTTGAAGTTCATCTGAGTAGCATATCTCAGAATTTCACTCCTTTTCAAAGATGAATGAATAATTAATTTTTTAACACCAACTACTATTCTAGACCTGAGGTTCTTACTGGGAAGTGGTTATGTTTGCTTCTCCCTGGGGATTTCCATACTCTGGGAGCTCTACCATTTTGCCCTGGCTCCTGGTTTCCAGAATCCATCCCCATGTCCTTTCCTTTTTCAAACCCAAACTCCAAACTTGAAACTCATAGATTGCTACTCTCTGAGTTGAGCTGTAAATCTATAGTTCAATAGTCTATCCTGATCACTACAAGTTAGCTCCCCCAAAATGTTGTAAAATTGTATGCTAGTGACATCCTTAAACCATGAGGACTTTTGATGGCATGCCAAAGGAAGTGTCATGGCACTGCATAACAGGGGACAGCCACTTTTAATTTATACCCAGGTCAGGTAGTGGATTTTCCTATCCAAGGGAATAAATCAAACTTTTCTCCCAGGATAAGAGAAAGCACCAAAGCAAACCAAAAAATATCTTATTCCCATGATTAATAAAGCAGGCAACTGACATTTCTAGAAGTATATTGAAGGAAGGAATCTCCATGGAATCCAAAAAAGACTATTCAAAGAAATCCATAAGAAGTCATTAAAGACTGAGGACTGGATACAAGGATGCAACCATCCTAATACAAAATTTCATGGAAAATACAAGAATAGCTGCTTAGTTGGGACAAAGTAAAGATTAAAAAAAAAAAATGCACTGGCAGGACCAGAAGAGGATTCTCTTTACCTTAATAGTCAAATATTTCATACAAATTCCTAATACATAGGTGGGCTTCCATGATGGCTCAGCAGGTAGAGCCCACCTGAAATGAAGGAGACCCTGGAGATGGGGGTTCAATCTCTGGGTTGGGAAGATTCCCTGGAGGAGGAAATGGCAACCTACTCTGGTATGCTTGCCTGGAGAATCCCATGGGCAAAGGAGTCTGGTGGGCTATGGTCCATAGGGTCCCAAAGAACAGGACGTGGCTAAGCATGCACGCAATACATAGGAACTAGAATTTGATGTAATACTACTATAATATTCAACAGCCAGTCATATTAATCTTGGTTTTTTAACTGTATAGTAAATGTGTTTTAATTCCATAATATTGGCTCAGTAATTCTGTACACATGTTTTGTTGTATTCAGAGAGCTCAAAGTTAAGGAATTCCTGTAGGTTAGTGGGTGGCTCTCAAACTTCAGCATGCATCAGAATACCCTGGAGGGCTTGTTAGAACTAGCTTCCTCCAGATTTTCTGATTCAGTAGGTCTAGAGTGAAGCTTGAGATCTGAATTTATGTCAAGTTCCCAGGTCATCCTAATGCTTTTGGTGCATTAACCCCAATGTCTGGACCACATTTTATGAATTCCTAGGTATATCTAGGTGTGTATAACTCACCTAGATCAGATGAGTTAAAGTTTAGTTGAAATTCTGATACATAAAGTGCTTTTCAAATCTGCTCATCTTTTGTATTTTCACTGTTATCAGAGATATTCAAGCCACCATCAGTCTCTCACCTGAACTACAAAAGCCTCTAAATGGGTCTTCAATTTCATATCATGCATCCCTCCAACTTCTACGTTAAAAACAGCTATGGTTATCTTTTAAAAACCTAAATCAGACCATCTGACTCTTTTACGTACTCTTCTTCAAATACTTTCCATAGCACTTACTCCATAACACCCAGCTGCTTATCATGGCTCTCCAGGGCTTGTTTACCATCGTTAGGCTCTAAGTTGCTTGAGAAAGGGATCAAGTCAGCATAGCACCTGAGAGGTGGCAGGGGCTCACTTGGTTGGCTCACAGAGGCGACAGGGGCAGGCAAGCTTGTGTTGAATGCAGTGTTTATTGTCTGGGTTCATCGACAGCTTTTACAGTAAGGAGTCTGTCACTTGGGGCATTTGTTTCTTCAATTAATGCCATTCTGATGCCTTTGCTGTGAGTCACAACCACTCTGTCTCTGACTGCTGAAACTGTTAGTGGCCTGCGTCAGTATGGCTTAGTGACTAAACTACAATATAAGGCTTGGTTGGCATCAGCTCTCCTCTTCCACCCCTGTGCTACTTTGAAGAGTCTCCTGAGAGGGCTGCCCAAGGAGCTGAGGAAATGGAGTGAAGCTTTGATTAAATAATTAATCAGTGTGTGCCCAGATCAAGGGAAGAGACGGTTCTTTGGCAATCTACATTACATCCAAGGCTACATTTAGAGACTGTATTTAGTTTGGGATAAACTTTTTAAAAGGAGGGAGTAGGAAACTGTTCAGGAGAGGGCAGCTAGAATAGTTTAGAATTTGAAGTTCGTCACAGGAAAGAGCTGTAAATGAACTCAGGAGAAATCTATGGAGAGAAGCCACCATCTTGAAAAAGAATGATGTTTACTCTAATCGTCCTGAGGGAATGACAAACTTCAGATAAAAGTTATAGGGAAGCAGATTCTGGGTCAGGATAAGGAAGAATTTTCCAGAAAGTAGAGCTGCTGAAGAACAGAAAGGAATTATTTTGTGAGGGAGAGAATTCCTTTTATACTGGAAGTGTTAGGGAAGAGATGGTGAGGAGGGTGGGAAGACAGAAGGTAGTAACATTTACTGTGAGCTAGTAACTTTACCTATATGATTATTCAGAGGAAACTTTATTTTCTTGGCAGCAGGCACTTTCAAACCCCTACCATCTTTCTGAGGGAGGGAATTTACTGAGAAGCCTACAGGGTGGGTATTGAGATGTTCACACACTGGTGGAGCAATAGATGGTCCTTGTTCAGCTGTTTAACAGACCTCTTTTTTGTTGATGTAGTTGCTAAATTCCATTTGCAAACTGAGGAGAGAGATCTATATTCATGATAGTGGAAAGAGGGTGTGGGGGTGTCTGGTTTAGCGTGGTTGTTTCAAGGAAGAAAAAAATATAAGATAAGGTAGTTGCCAGTGGAAATAAATTTTGAGAGAAGAGCAGAGATGCTGAATGGGGAATTAGATGATCTTTATATTGAAGGGTTTCCAGTATAAAATCTTTTCCTCCCACCTTCCTACCTGGTCTTCTGCAAAATATACATTTCTTTATTAATGAGTTGTGGCTCTAGCTATGTTATTTGGAAACCAATAAATGCTAAAATAGCCCTAAAATAGATTCAGAGTAACCATGATGGGTCATGGAAAATAGCCCCTCTATACTATACATCTGAATCAATAATCCTCATAGCAACAAGAAGCAGTGGGCATCACTGTCTTCATTAACAGATGAGTAAAATGGGGTAATGGGAAATAAGTCACTTTTTCTAGGTTACTAGATGATTCATTGGATTTTTCACTACCCCAGAGACAACTGGAAGGGAATTCTTTCTTTAGATATAAAGTTAGGACAGATTATTTCCAATATCATTTTTATTTTTTTAATCTCTTAAAATTTCATGAAGCAGAAAAGAGCACACGACAGTTATCTCACTTTTCTGAAAGTACAAGAACACAGAGTTGAAGTAGGATGCAAATAAAGATTATTAGGTGGTTATTTCCTGGGGCTAGGTGCTATCGACAGGGCTTGCTTCATGGCTGTGTGACCAGTGCAATCACATTGATGTGTGCTTATAAAAACCCCCTACTTGGTTTAATGCTCTACGGTTGCCATCTTGAAATTATTAATAATTTTTAACCTTTAATGATTTTGGATAAGGAGCCCTACATTTTTATTTGCATTGAGCCCTGCAAGCTAGTGGCTGGTGCTGGCTAAGTTGAAGGAGTTTTAGGCACCTGGTGCTGGCACACTGTCCAAAGAGTCTGACTATGTCTTAGAAACCACAGAATCCTGGTCTTGGAAAGGATCTTGACATTATTCTACTTAGTGGATCTCACTGCTCTCTGTATATCAGGATCACCTGAAGAACTTTGGAAAAAGATGTATAACCCCAGATATTCAAGATTTAATTTGTCTTGGTGGGGCATCATATTTTTAAAAAGTTCTTTAAATGATTCTGAGAAGCCTTGACCTAATTCATTGGTGCCTACTGTTGTACGTTTAGGGCTTCCCTGGTGGCTCAGACAGTAAAGAATCTGCCTGCAATGCAGGAGACCTGGGTTCTATCCCTGGGTTGGGAAGATCTCCTGGAGGAAGGCATAGCAACCCACCCACTCTAGTATTCTTGCCGGGAGAATTCCATGGTCAGAGGAGCCAGGCAGGCTATAATCCATGGGGTCACAAAGAGTCAGACACGACTGAGCAACTAAGCACACACTGTACCTTTAAACTGGATTTGTTACATTTTATTTATTGATTCAACAAATATCTGCCAAGGTTCTACTATATGTAGAATATTATAATACATTTTAAAAGAGATAGAAAAATAAGTAAACCAAGGTTATTGTTCTTAAAGTGCTTTCCTGGTGGCTCAGATGGTAAAGAATCTGCCTGCAATGCAGGAGACCCAGGTTCTATCCCTGGATTGTGAAGGGAATGGCAACCCACTCCAGTATTTTTGCCTGGAGAACTATGGACAGAGGAGCCTGGTGGGCTACAGTCCATGGGGTCGCAAAGAGTTGGACACACACACACACATTGTCCTCAAAAATCGAACAGTATAATGGACTATCCAGTTGGCTTGACCATCCAATTCATTGTCTTGGTTCTCTGGAGATGCTGCTGGTCTCTTTTCCCTCTCTTTCCATACTGAATATTTAGCATCAGTATACAGCTTCCTCCTCATGGATGATCTTGAAGGCTTTAAACATCATAACAGCACATATATTTATATATATTTTTCAATGAAAATGTTTACACTCCCAATGTAATTGGTATCTGTGTTTTTAGACAGTACTATATTACTGGACGGAGAAGGCAATGGCACCCCACTCCAGTACTCTTGCTTGGAAAATCCCATGGACGGAGGAGCCTGTTAGGCTGCAATCCATGGGGTCGCTAAGAGTCGGACACGACTGGGCGACTTCACTTTCACTTTTCACTTTCATGCATTGGAGAAGGAAATGGCAACCCACTCCAGTGTTCTTGCCTGGAGAATCCCAGGGACGGGGGAGCCTGGTGGGTTGCCGTCTATGGGGTCGCACAGAGTCGGACACGACTGAAGTTACTTAGCATAGCGTATTACTGGAAGAATTGGCATATGCATTTTAAAAGGCCCATTGTTGGAAGAAATTTATTTTTTTTTGCAATATGCAGTCCCAATGTTATAGTCATATTTTAGAGCAAAGCCTAAATCTCCCACAAGATATCATCATCACCACCTGGGGTGTAATTTAAATTTTAGATATTTTGTACAGTCTCATTTTTCTTGGTCTGAAACCGACAAAGCATGAACTGCAAACATACACAATCATACAAATGCAGTGTGGGTGTGGCAGAGCACCTATTTTTAATCTCAAAAGGAATTGTTTATTGTCAATATATCTGAAGGATGGGGAACAGGAAATTCATTCTTAATGTTTCTCTTGCTTTGGGATATTTTTGGCAATAGTACCATGAAATGTTCTTGCTGCGGCCAAAAACCAGTGGCAAATCTGTTTAGGAATCCACCTGGGTATGTCTTTCCAGACCAAAGTTCACTGAAACTCCACACCCCGGTTAAGAAGTGGCTACTAAAATTAAACACACACACACACACACACACACAAGAAAAGAAGAAAAGTGGCTACCATTCCATCCTTAGGACCTCCTGCTTTACCCACAAGTCCCATAGTGGAAGTTTATAGCTTCTTTCAGTTCAATCAGTTCAGTCGCTCAGTCATGTACAACTCTTTTCAGCACCACAGATTGCAGCATGCCATGTTTCCCTGTCCATCACCAACTCCCTGAGCTTGCTCATACTCATGTCCGTCGAGTCAATGGTGCCATCCAACCATCTCATCCTCTGTCGTCCCCTTCTCCTCCTGTCTTCAATCTTTCCCAGAATCAGGGTCTTTTCCAATGAGTCACTTCTTTGCATCAGGTGGCCAAAGTATTGGAGCTTTAGCTTCAGCATCAGCCCTTCCAATGAATATTCAGGACTAATTTCCTTTAGGATTGACAGGTTTGATCTCCTTGCAGTCCAAGGGACTCTTAAGAGTCTTCTCCAACACTACAGTTCAAAAGCATCAATTCTTCAGTGCTCAGCTTTCTTTATGGTTCAACCCTCACATCCATACACAACAACTGGAAAAACCATAGCTTTGACTAGACGGACTTTTGTTGGCAAAGTAATATATCTGCTTTTTAATATGCTGTCACCACCAGGGAAGCCTCATAGCTTCTTTATGAAGGATCAATTAGATCTCTAAAGAGTATGAAAGGAATCCTGGGTCCATCCATAGAAGGGACCCATAGTTTAAGTCAGGTGGTAAAGAATCTGCCTGCATTGCAGGAGACCCCAGTTCAATTCCTGGTTTGGGAGAAGGAAATGGCTACCTACTCCAGTATTCTTGCCTGGAGAATTCCATGGACAGAGGAGCCTGACAGGCTACAGTCCAAGGAGTTGCAAAGAGTCAGACACAACTGAGTGATTTTCACTTCACTTCACTTTAGTGACCCTCCTCAGTAACTCAGTGCTGTGCTTAGTTGCTCAGTTGAGTCTGACTCTTCGAGACCCCATGGATGGTAGCCCTCCAGGCTCCTCTGTCCATGGGGATTCTCTAGGCAAGAATACTGGAGTGGGTTGCCACATCCTCCTCCAGGGGATATTCCCAATGCAGGGATCGAACCCAGGTCTCTCGAACTGCAGGTGAATTCTTTACCATCTGAGCCACAGGGAAGCCCTTAGTCTAAAGTCTCACTCTGGAAACAACACTGCATTTGACAGTAGAAGGTCCACTTCCCTGCCCTACCTTCCAGCCATGATCCAGGCAAATGATCATGCACCGATGACTCAGTGCTGATTCCAGAAAGGAGGCAGGGCCACTTTGCCCCTTAAGCTAGAGTCAGGGGCTATTTGGCTTTGTAGGGCCTGCAACAAATACAATTCTAAGTGTCCCCTCTTTTTTAAGAGAAAGAAGACAACAGTATAAACCAAATAAGTAGATAAATGATAGAACAGGCAAAGAATTCACAGCTAACTATCAGAACCTTGGAGCTCCAGCATGTTAAAAGATCTTTTAAGGCAATTTACCAGAAATGCTTAGGATCAAAATGCTTCCTGGTTGCAGCCTGGCTTTTTCTAACCACCTAAAACCCTGCATCTCTGAGCAGCTCTCAGCACTCATGGGGACCTGAAGTTGAAGCTTCCTTAGCTTCAGGGTGAAGTGGTCCAATCCAATCCTCATCTTTTCTTCTGCCAGAGCTGAAAAGCTGATTTGCATTGGTATATTTATGAGACAGGGCTCCTTGCTGAAGCAAGCATTATTAGCTTTTGTTAGAGACAAACACAGTTACCTTCCATATAAAAGACTTGCTCCTTTTAACAGAACTCTAATCTTACCACTGCTTAATTCTTGTTCTGGTATAATGGTGTTCCTTCCTGCTTCTGGCTTAGATCGCAGAACCTTGTATTCACTCTAAGTGACTTCCATTGCCACACAGATGGGAAACATCAACTCTTGGCTCCAAACTTTCTCCCTAAAAGGATGTTTCAGTTTTTCCTGCCACATGTGTGACCCTGCCTGAAGGACAAGCGTGTGTGAAAAGAGACTGTGGCCACAGAGATACTCTGTGTGGTCAGTGTACCCTAAATACATGCTGGTAAGAAGCACCAGCAAGCATGTTCCATAGTTGCCATCCAAGTGGTCAGGATCAAGAATCTTGGTGATGGATTCCAGGATTCAAGAACAGCCCCAAACCGCTATATATTCAGTGTGTGCGTGCATGAGTGTGTGCTCAGTCGTTCTGACACTTTGCGACCCCATGGACTATAGTCTGCCAGACTCCTCTGTCCATGGGATTCTCCAGGCAAGAATACTGGAGTGGGTTGCCACTTCCTACTCCAGGAGATATTTCTGACCCAGGGATCGAAACTGCATCTCCTCAGTCTCCTGCATTGGCAGGCGGCTTCTTTATCACTGAGCCTCCTGGGAAGTGTATTGCATGTGGAAAGCATTTATCCTGGCCAAGTGAAGCCTGGATACACTTAATGGTTGGAAAGACACTCATGAAAATTTTTTAAAACTAGAATCACTGCTGCATCATGATAAACCTGGAGTCGGTCCTATTTAAATGAGGCAAAAGCATACCATCCAGGGTTCATTCCATGCCAAACTTCTCTGGAGCATGAGTGATGGTGAAAAAGCCTCTTTAGGTTAACAAGAACATCAAATGGTTAGAATAATTCCATATTTCTCTCTCTCACTGTGGGTTCTGTCTGCTTAAGTCGAATAATTACTTGGTGCTGCTCTGAATTGCATCTGAACATGTGTTGTTATGTTAGCTTTGTCCTGTCTCTTTAAGCTTTCACTAGCTTCTCTGGATTATTGGAGGGAAAAGGAGAAAATAGGGTCCTACTCCCAGTCTCTAGAAGCAATAAGAAAAGAATGAGAGGGGGATGGGGGGGTGGTAAATGGAATTCCAAGGAAGGCCCAGGGCAAACAAACTTAAAAGAGCTGTTGAGTCCCAGAGCAGGTGCTTCTGGTCTCCAGCCAGCATCTGCAAACAAATCCTGTCTCTGTCCCAAACTTTGACCTCCGCCTGCTTTCCCACCATGAGTGTCAAATAATTGGGACAGTTCCTTGTCTTTTGTAGAAAAGCCAGCTGCTTAATATATGTAGACCAACTGACCAATATAATATCTTGGTCAATTTTGGGGAAACAGTGAAAAGTATTTAAGGTGCATCAAGAAAGCTTGCTTTAAAGAGAAGCATGCAGAAATAAAAATGAAAAACAATTCAGTTTGGGCTCCTGATAAAATAATCATTGCTGTGGACAAGGCTATGAGAAGTAGAGGAAGGCATGGTTGAATTTTAAGTTTGTGCTCAGTATGTGCCATGGAGAGTCCTGCCTATTGTCACACAGCTGTCTCCAGTGTGAGCTACTATTATTCCAGTTGCACACATTATATTGGGTTGAATAATACCTTGTGTCCCCAAATTTATATCTGCTGGTGTCTCAGAATGTGACTTTATTTGGTAATGAATCTTTGTGGACAAAATAAAGTGAAAATGAGATCACACTGAATTAGGCTGGATCCCAATCCAGTGACTGGTGTCCTTCTAAGAAGAGAGATATTTGAACAGAGAAGACACCATGTGAAGACAGAGACACAGGGGGAAGTCCACGTGAAGATGGAGGCAGAGATTAGAATGCTGCATTTCCAAGCCGGGGAACAATAAGCACGCTAGCAGCATCAGAAGCTAGAAGAGTCAAATAAGAGCCTGGTGGCTCAGATGGTAAAAAATCTGCCTGCAATGCAGAAGACCCGGGTTAGATCCCCAGATCAGAAAGATCCCCTGGAGAAGGAAATTGCAACCCACTCCAATATTCTTGGCTGGAGAATTCCATGGACAGAGGAGCCTGGTGAGCTACAGTGCATGGGATCTCAGAGAGTCAGACACGACTATGTGACTAACCTTTTCACTTCTTCTAGAGGCTTCAGAGAGAGCATGGCCCTGGGGATATCTTGATTTGAGACTTCTGTCCTCCAGAACTAGGAGAGAATACTTTTCTGTTGCTATGGGGCAGATGGTTTGGGGTCATTTGTTTTGACAATCCCAGGAAAGTAATTCACAGATGAAAGACTCCTGGTTCCTAAAGTCCTGCTAGAGTTTCTTGCACAGTTTTGCTTGGGTAAGGGATGCTGCACATTGAACCACACAGGGTCAGTGCTGGGAAGTTACTGGCTTCATAATTGAAATGCTTGGTTTTGTCCACTTGAACAGATCCATTCAATTTCAGAGAGAGATGTAAAGTCTGAGGACCGTCATAAATTGCAGCCACAAAATTCATATACCTATTTATTTTTCTTCTCATTGTATCCTAGAAAAGATTCAGAGTGTCTTTCAAAGAGGCTAACAGTAGAGCTAGATAAAGTCAATTAAAAAAATAAGAAAGATGACACAGAAGGAAGAAGAACAGTGATAGGAAACAGCAGCTATAAACCCACATGACACACTGGCCTTCTCCTTCCTCACCCCTGTCAGGCTGATAAGGTGGACCCTCTTGGTAGGAGCGAGAAACTTCAAAGTGAGATAATGCCAACTTTGATTTTTTTCCCCTCTAATTTGCCTAAATTCAATGAAAATTTCAGGCTGTTGCTTCAAATAGAAATGAGCTCTAATTATCCTTCTGCTTTTCATATCATTTTCAATAAGTCAGCATTACTGTTCCAGTTGATCCACCAGAAAGCAGTGAAAAACCTCACATTTTCTGGGGCCTCTGCATCCTTTTAAACGTGCACTTCTGAAATGTTTAAAAACAAGTCTGCCTTTGGAGCATTTGTGTGGAGGAAAAAAGGAGAGAGTCTGGAATGGTTTAACATGCTGTTGTTTGTGGTTTATCAAATCAGGCACGCACACTTCTATTAAAGCACAGACAAAGCAGCCTGGCAGTTATCGTTTCATCTGATACTGAGCCTTTTCTGGGTTTTTTTGGTCATCTTCAGCTACGTATGAAAAATTTATCCTGCTCTGTCTAAGGGAGCAACCGTATAAATAAAGAAGGACATACCTTTGTAGGAGGCTCAACTCTAGAACAATTCTATATTGTTCTCTGTGGGGCTTCCCCTGCTGAACAGACCCCAAACCATCATCTGGGGACCCAGGCTTCATAGACTGCCTTGGGTTAAGTTGAACTGCACAGATAGGAACCTCTAATCATGTTTTAAATACCTAATATACAAATGTGCTTTTTTTTTTTTTTTTTTTTTTTAAGGGCATCCTATTTACATGACTCTGGATGTAAATGAACTCTATTTGGAGAATATTTTAAAAGGAAGGTCAAGGAAAATGGTCTACTCCTGGCTCAGTGCTTGTTGATTGTACAGTCATACTTTGACAGCGAAGAACAACAGTACAGTAGATGCATTACTGATTTATTCATTTTTCAAAAGGAAGTGTTTTAGATTTAAAAACAGCTCCCCTGCAACAAGGCAAAGTACCCCTGAAGGTTATTTAGTCTGTTGATTGCTGGTGTTAAGTCAATGACGATCTGGGCTTTTCACAGAGTGATTACTCTTAATGAAAAATTAAGTGTAGTCTTCTAGTAAAGACAGCACACAAAAGCAGACACACCGGGTGGTATGACCTGACCCCAGATGTGGTGCTCGGCTGAGACAGTTCCTGTAGATGGCAGTGTAGCACTTCAGCAGTGGATCTTGCTGGGTGTTCCTGGGATGTGGATGAGATGCAAAGGATAAAAGCTGCTGCGAGAGCAGGCTTTGCCCTCCAGCCAGCAATTTAACTAAGTTGCTGGTTTGCTACTCGATTTCATAGTTGCCCTCTAAATGAATCTTTTCTGAACTCAGCAAAAGTACAAATTGTTCCTTCATACACCCCAAATTGTCCTTTTGGTGAAGTGGGTTTTTATTTTTTTATGTCTTCTATTTTTTGAATTTCAGTTATTTTGAAAGGGTTATAGGACTTCAACATTCCTTTTCTTGAATTGTAAATGCAATTAGCTTAGCTGCGGAGTACTCTTTGAGAATGAAACTCTCCTCCATTGAGATGATTATAAACTACATTTCATACAATCCACCAGAGCACAATCCAAAATGAAGATCTTTCTATATTAACCCTATGGCCAGATTTCCAGGATGATTTTTCTTTTGTTCTGATTATTTTCCTTCCTTCACTTTTTCTAAAGTCTTTTTAAAAAATTGTCCTCCCCTCTGCTCAGAGAACATGGATGACTGGGAATTGAAAAACAATCTAGAAATTACAGACTTAGGTAATTTATAATAAAATAAAAGTATGATGTCAATTATTTTCTTAATTGTTTTAACCTTTAAAGCCAGATCAGGGTCATATTCTACTGTGGAGTAAGTGAGTGATGGCAGTCATGAAAGAATTTGTGGAGTTGTGCTAGTCATTCCAGGTTAAGTTTTCCTCTCCCGCCTCCCCAAACATTCCTCATTGCTTCAGCAAGCAGCTGTGCAGCAGCAGCGTTAATAGCACACATTTCATGATGTATTTGCTCCTCTAATGGAGCTATGTTCCCATGAACTGGAATATCTGTTGTAACCGAGAAGAGTTTTCATCCTCTAACTTTTGCCATTTAGCCACAAAATGTATGTATATTAAGAAGTGGCAAGTTTAGATATGAATGATGCATCGGAATCTGTTGTTGATATAATTGGCATGGAAATTTTATAGGCAGGATCTGGTATGTAACAGGCAATCAATGCCTTCTGTTGAATAAATGAATTCTTAAATGGAAGTAAAAATGATGAGTATACTAAGGAATGAAGAGACATTGACTAGCTATCTAAAAGCCCAGAAAAACATCAGAAAGGCTTAAGAGCAATGGGAATTCAGAGATGAGGAGGCCAAAGTAGGGGGGAAAGGAGGTAACCAATGGTGCTGGGCTTATGCCCTTAGATATAGGAAGAGGGCTACAGCGGAGATCAAAGAATCTGGAAGGATGAAGGAAAGGCATGTCAAGATGCATCAGAGGAGATTAACAAAAAACTGATGATACAACATTGAGTGGTCAAAGAAAGATTAAGGAATCTGGAAATTTGGAAACACCATCAATGGGAGGCAATTGCGCAGGTGACAAATGGGGCCGAGAGGAGAGAAAGGCCGAAGGATGTTAGGAAACAGTATGTAACTCAGTTAGGTGCAGAAGCAGTGTTAGTATCACAACTAAGTGTTAGCAGGCCTTCCATGGCAAAGTTGATGTTTTCTTTTCAAGACTGGACATGAGGGGATATTTGTGTGGAATGCTCCCATGAGGGAGCTTTCTTTCTTCCAGGATAAAGAAAAAAGAAAAACAGACAAATAATCCTCCATTTTTCTGATATGCTAAAGTAAGAAATTACTATGAAGAGGTGGCAAGAATACACAGAAAAACTATACAAAACAGATCTTCATGACCCAGATAACCATGATGGTGTGATCACTCACATAGAGCCAGACATCCTGGAATGTGGGCCTTAGGAAGCATCCCTATGAACAAAACTAGTGGAGATGATGGAATTCCAGTTGAGCTATTTAAAATCCTAAAAGATGATGCTGTGAAAGTGCTGCACTCAATATGCCAGCAAATTTAGAAAACTCAGAAGTGGCCACAGGACTGGAAAAGGTCAGTTTTCATTCCAATCCCAAAGAAAGGCAATGCCAAAGAATACTCAAACTACCACACAATTGCACTCATCTCACATGGTAGCAAAGTAATGCTCAAAATTCTCCAAGCCAGGCTTCAACAGTATGTGAACTGTGAACTTCCAGATGTTCAAGCTGGTTTTAGAAAAGGCAGAGGAACCAGAGATCAAATTGCCAACATCTGTTGGATCATTGAAAAAGCAAGAGAGTTCCAGAAAAACATCTACTTCTACTTTATTGACTACACCAAAACCTTTGACTGTATGGACCACAACAAATTGTGGAAAATTCTTAAAGAGATGGGAATACTAGATCACCTGACCTGCTTCCTGAGAAATCTGTGTGCAGTATAGAGAAAGCTGAGCACCGAAGAATTGATGCTTTTGAACTGTGGTGTTGGAGAAGACTCTTGAGAGTCCCTTGGACTGCAAGGAGATCCAACCAGTCCATCCTAAAGGAAATCAGTCCTGAATATTCACTGAAGGACTGATGCTGAAGCTGAAACTTCAATGCTTTGGCCACCTGATGCAAAGAACTGACTCACTGGGAAAGACCCTGATTCTGGGAAAGATTGAAGACAGAAGAGGATGACAGAGGATGAGTTGGTTGGATGACATCACTGAATCAATGGACATGAGTTTGAACAAGCTTTGGGAGTTGGCGATGGGCAGGGAAGCCTGGTGTGCTGCAGTCCATGGGGTTGCAAAATGTTGGACGTGTCTGAGTGACTGAACTGAACTGTACTGATTATGCAGGGTTATGGGCTATGCCATGGAGACATGAAGACAAACCAGATTATCCCTTCTATAAGTTTAGAGTCTAATTGGGAGGAGGTGGATTATTAGAGAATAAGCAAATAAATGCTTTCATTGATTCATATGTGGACTAGAGTCGACTTTGATGGGCTGCTTCATAATAACTTTCATGTTGGGGGGCCATTCTCCATGGACCACTCTGCATGTCTCATTAGTAGAGGCACTGACAGTCTTTTTGTTCTGGATTCTTTTCAGAGATGTTTGTATAGAAAATGGCCTGGAAACATTAGAATTATGTTTGTGTGGAACAGAGAGTATATTTATTTACCTGTCTGTACAGTTCAGTCACTTAGTCGTGTCCAACACTTTGAAACCCATGGACTGCAGCACGCCAGGCTTCCCTGTCCATCACCAGCTTGCTCAAACTCATGTCCATCAAGTCAGTGATGCCATCCAATCATCTCATCGTCTGTCATCCCCTTCTCCTCCTGCCTTCAATCTTTCCCAGTATCAGGGTCTTTCCAATGAGTTAGTTATTTGCATCAGGTGGCCAAATCAACTTCAGCATCAGTCCTTCTAATGAATATTCAGGACTGATTTCCTTTAGGATGGACTGGTTTGATCTCCTTACAGTCCAAGGAACTCTCAAGAGTCTTGTCCAACACCACAGTTCAAAAGCATCAATTCTTCACCTCTCAGCTTTCTTTATATTCCAACTCTCACATCCATACATGACTGTTGTATGTACTTTTCTGTATAGTAAAGATGATTTGCTCTTCTGAGGCAAAGGTTGAGGTAGGTTTGCTCATAGCACTTTATAGAAGACTTGGGATCCCTAAGTCTGGTAGTCCTCAGCTCTGATGTAAACCCACTGCATGCTCAGCACCCACCATGGCTGTTTCACATTGTTTCAACATTTATCTATTTACTTGGCTACACCAGGAATCAGTTGCAGCACACAGGATCTTCAATCTTCATGGCAGCGTGGGAGATCTTTAAGTAGCAGCATGCAAACTCTTAGTTGCAGCATGTGAAATCTAGTTCCCTGACCAGAGATGGACCCTGGGTCACCTGCATTGGGAGCTCAGAGTCTTAACCACTGGACCACCAGGGAGTCTCCCACATTGTCTCTAGGTGATGTGGGCTTGGGAAGGAGAGGGCATTGCGTGAACACAAAGCTCATGCTGCTTGTCATGATATGAGTTCTTTGTCTCTGACCCAGGAGAAGATGTCTTCTGCTGGCAAGTACCAAAATGTGATTGGGTAACTTGTTATGTTGCGAACAGGGGAAAAAAATCTCAGACTTTTCACAGTTCTGGACAGTTCAATCCCTGACTTTGTAATACATTTGAATACTGTAATACTTGAAAAAAAAGAACCTGTTAGGGGGAACATACCTTCCAATCTTCCATTTATATTTCATTTTTGGTCTTGAGTGACTGTATCTTCATCTTTGTTGATATAAAATGAAAGTCTGGGCTGCTGAACTTATCCAAATGGCCTCTGTGCCCTTTTCCTGAAGAGTTGGGCTGTAAAACAAACATTTGGAAAGGAAAATTGCATCTCATTATAATGAAATAACTGCAATGTTCTCATTTGCTAATGCTCCCATTCATTTGTAATTCAGCCCACAGTACCATGAGAGATATTCTACTTGGAGGTGTATGATGACAAATAAAATAAATACAATATGTGTTCGTTAAAATAAACAAGCAAACAAAACAACAAAATGTTACTTTCATTCTTTACTATCAATGTATAATTCAGGAAAGTAAAATTGACTTCTTAAAAGCAAAGATTACAGTCTAGTGCCAGATTCTAGAAATCAGGGGTCAATGACCTCTAAGCTTTAATTCTTTTTTTTTTTTTTTTTAAATTTTATTTTATTTTTAAACTTTACATAATTGTATTAGTTTTGCCAAATATCAAAATGAATCCACCACAGGTATACATGTGTTCCCCATCCTGACCCCTCCTCCCTCCTCCCTCCCCATACCCTCCCTCTGGGTCGTCCCAGTGCACTAGCCCCAAGCATCCAGTATCGTGCATCGAACCTGGACTGGCAACTCGTTTCTTACATGATATTTTACATGTTACAATGTCATTCTCCCAAATCTTCCCACCCTCTCCCTCTCCCACAGAGTCCATAAGACTGTTCTATACATCAGTGTCTCTTTTGCTGTCTCGTACACAGGGTTATTGTTACCATCTTTCTAAATTCCATATATATGCGTTAGAATACTGTATTTATGTTTTTCCTTCTGGCTTACTTCACTCTGTATAATAGGCTCCAGTTTCATCCACCTCATTAGAACTGATTCAAATGTATTCTTTTTAATGGCTGAGTAATACTCCATTGTGTATATGTACCACAGCTTTCTTATCCATTCATCTGCTGATGGACATCTAGGTTGCTTCCATGTCTTGGCTATTATAAACAGTGCTGCGATGAACATTGGGGTACACGTGTCTCTTTCCCTTCTGGTTTCCTCAGTGTGTATGCCCAGCAGTGGGATTGCTGGGTCATAAGGCAGTTCTATTTCCAGTTTTTTAAGGAATCTCCACACTGTTCTCCATAGTGGCTGTACTAGTTTGCATTCCCACCAACAGTGTAAGAGGGTTCCCTTTTCTCCACACCCTCTCCAGCATTTATTATTTGTAGACTTTTGGATCGCAGCCATTCTGACTGGTGTGAAATGGTACCTCATAGTGGTTTTGATTTGCATTTCTCTGATAATGAGTGATGTTGAGCATCTTTTCATGTGTTTGTTAGCCATCTGTATGTCTTTTTTGGAGAAATGTCTATTTAGTTCTTTGGCCCATTTTTTGATTGGGTCGTTTATTTTTCTGGAGTTGAGCTGTAGGAGTTGCTTGTATATTTTTGAGATTAGTTGTTTGTCGGTTTCTTCATTTGCTATTATTTTCTCCCATTCTGAAGGCTGTCTTTTCACCTTGCTAATAGTTTCCTTTGATGTGCAGAAGCTTTTAAGGTTAATTAGGTCCCATTTGTTTATTTTTGCTTTTATTTCCAATATTCTGGGAGGTGGGTCATAGAGGATCCTGCTGTGATGTATGTCGGAGAGTGTTTTGCCTATGTTCTCCTCTAGGAGTTTTATAGTTTCTGGTCTTACGTTTAGATCTTTAATCCATTTTGAGTTTATTTTTGTGTATGGTGTTAGAAAGTGGTCCAGTTTCATTCTTTTACAAGTGGCTGACCAGATTTCCCAGCACCACTTGTTAAAGAGATTGTCTTTAATCCATTGTATATTCTTGCCTCCTTTGTCGAAGATAAGGTGTCCATATGTGCGTGGATTTATCTCTGGGCTTTCTATTTTATTCCATTGATCAATATTTCTGTCTTTGTGCCAGTACCATACTGTCTTGATAACTGTGGCTTTCAAATCAATCAATGTAATACACCACATTAACAAATTGAAAAATAAAAACCATATGATTATCTCAATAGATGCAGAGAAAGCCTTTGACAAAATTCAACATCCATTTATGATAAAAACTCTCCAGAAAGCAGGAATAGAAGGAACATACCTCAACATAATAAAAGCTATATATGACAAACCCACTGCAAACATTATCCTCAATGGTGAAAAATTGAAAGCATTTCCTCTAAAGTCAGGAACAAGACAAGGGTGCCCACTTTCACCATTACTATTCAACATAGTTTTGGAAGTTTTGGCCACAGCAATCAGAGCAGAAAAAGAAATAAAAGGAATCCAAATTGGAAAAGAAGAAGTAAAACTCTCACTATTTGCAGATGACATGATCCTCTACATAGAAAACCCTAAAGAGTCCACCAGAAAATTACTAGAAATAATCAATGACTACAGTAAAGTTGCAGGATATAAAATCAATACACAGAAATCCCTTGCATTCCTATACACTAATAATGAGAAAACAGAAAGAGAAATTAAGGAAACAATTCCATTCACCATTGCAACAGAAAGAATAAAATACTTAGGAATATATCTACCTAAAGAAACTAAAGACCTATATATAGAAAACTATAAAACACTGGTGAAAGAAATCAAAGAGGACACTAATAGATGGAGAAATATACCATGTTCATGGATTGGAAGAATCAATATAGTGAAAATGAGTATACTACCCAAAGCAATTTATAGATTCAACGCAATCCCTATCAAGCTACCAACAGTATTCTTCACAGAGCTAGAACAAATAATTTCACAATTTGTATGGAAATACAAAAAACCTCGAATAGCCAAAGCGATCTTGAGAAAGAAGGATGGAACTGGAGGAATCAACTTACCTGACTTCAGGCTCTACTACAAAGCCACAGTTATCAAGACAGTATGGTACTGGCACTAAGCTTTAATTCTTAATTTACAATTCCCAAGGAATAGTGGTCCTTGTATGCATTTGTGTGTGCTTTCCTGTTTTTTGTTTGTTTTCTTTTAATCATTACTAAATGATGTGTGCAGTTTCAGATACGTTGGTATAGAACATAGGGGAAGATATAGAGAATATTTCATTTTAATGAAAATTGCAGAGTTTCTAGGTATTTAGGTAAAAATTGGAGCTCAAACTATTGCTTAGAAAAGGTAGTCTGACCAGGACAGGCAGATAAGGGCAGTCATAACATTTATTTGATGTAGCAATCAAAGCAAAATGATGCATGAGGCTTAGTAAACCATGTGACTCTATATGAGAAAGGAGAGGAGATAAGGAAGTAAGGGTGAGAGCAGAGGGCACCAGCATTAATTGCTAATTGTTGTATATTCCATAGTAAGAAATAGAGATGGCCAGTATAAAGAAAGCTGAGCACCGAAGAATTGATGCTTTTGAACTGTGGTGCTGGAGAAGACTCTTGAGAGTCCCTTGGACTGCAAGGAGATCCAACCAGTCCATCCTAAAGGAGATCAGTCCTGAATATTCATTGGCAGGACTGATGTTGAAGCTGAAACTTCAATACTTTGGCCACCTGATGTGAAGAGCTGACTCACTGGAAAAGACCCTGATGCTGGGAAAGATTGAGGGCAGGAGGAGAAAGGGATGACAGAGGATGAGATGACTGGATGGTATCATTGACTCGATGGACATGGGTTTGGGTGGACTTCGGGAGTTGGTGATGGACAGGGAGGCCTGGCACGCTGTGGTTCATGGGGTCGCAAAGAGTCGGACATGACTGAGCAAATGAACTGAAGAGTCAAATCTCTATATCTTCAGCACTGCTGATATTGCAGTTTTTCAGAAGATCTATCATCATTTGAGCTGGGGATTTCCCCTCATTTCTTCTGTAGTTCCTATCATGGAGCTCTTGTTTCTAAACACAGTGGGCTGGAATAGAGAAAATGAGAGCCTCCATGGTCCCATTTGTGCATCTGTTCCAAGACCCTTTGCCAAGAGTAGGCCAATGGGCATTCTTGGCTCCTTTCCTCACGGCCACACCTTTTCTTAACTGGAGTTTTATCATCTTTTGGGTGACAAAAAGATGGATCCAAGAGAAAGAAGGTTCTCATTTCAGCAGAGTAGACTTAGGTCACCCATTCTGTTTCCTTTACTCCCTTCCCTTTTATTAAGGGCTTCCTAGATAGCTCAGATGGTAAAAAATCTGCCTGCAGTGTGGTGTTTTGATCCCAGAGTTGGAAAGATCTCTTAGAGTAGGAAATGGCAACCTGCTCCATTATTCTTGCCTGGAAAATTCCACAGACAGAAGAGCCTGGCAGGCTATATGGTCCATGGGATTGCAAAGAGTCAGACACAACTGACCACAGAAACATACACCTTTGAGAAACTATTGCTCCAATCAATCATCACTTTTACCATTTAGGCCAAGGAAGTGTGCAGTTTCTATTCCCCAAAACTTCATAAATATATTTTGCTTATTTTCTCCAGAAACCGCCCTAAAGCATCAAGATATCATTTAATTAAGTTTACACTGGAACAAGATGTCACATTTCTTATATAACCTCTCAAAGTCCCCAGTTTCCCATGCTCTACTCTTAAGTTCATCTTTTATTGTCATGAAGAAATGAAAGTCTTTCTTCCCACCAAATGAGTCTCTTCTTCCTGTTACCCCAAATAAATTAGTCACTCAAGGTATATAAGAAACAGTTTCCTCTTTCATTTTTCTTTTTTCTTCCTAATGTCAGCCAAAGGGACTTCTTCCTGCAGCCTGTTAGAATCTAACTCACCTTTGGCAGCTTCTGCTCAGGGCCTCTGTGGGAGCTTATGTAGTTCTTTCTAAAACTCCAAAACAGATTAATTTTCCTCTTTAATATGCTCCACTTCTCCACAGTTCCACAGGGTTAACAGGATACATAGGAATGAATCAATGTAAGACTCATACCCACAACATATAAGAAACTTAAGTATATTTCTTTAAAACATGTGACCAGGAAGCAGTTTATAACATAAACATTAATTCCCATAAACCATAGCATTTCCCAAGCAAAGTTAGTTTTTCTAAGTTCCATTACAAATTGCATTCTAGACTCTGGCCACACATTAAAATTACTCAAGGAGAGTCTTAAAATCTCCTTATTTTCCAGATCCTACTCCAAGCCAACTAAATATCTAGGGGTGGGACCCAGGTATTGATCATTTTTTTGAAAAGGTTTAAGAAATCACTGATGGAAATCCAAACTAAAATTTTTTTTCCAGCTGTAAATGATAACACAGATTAAATTGTCTAGAGGAAGAGGATAGAATGACAAATCCAGGTTCAATGCACGATACTGGATGATTGGGGCTGATGCACTGGGACGACCCAGAGGGATTGTATGGGGAGGGAGGAGGAAGGAGGGTTCAGGATGGGGAACACATGTATACCTGTGGCAGATTCATTTCGATATTTGGCAAAACTAATACAATTTTGTAAAGTTTAAAAATAAAATAAAATTAAAAAAAAAAAAGAGAGAGAAGCAGATAGAGGACTCATGATTTCTACACTTTTAGGGTCTCATAAGGGCTTCTCTTGGAGAAGGCAATGACACCCCACTCCAGTACTCTTGCCTGGAAAATCCCATGGATGGAGGAGCCTATTAGGCTGCAGTCCATGGGGTCGCTAAGAGTCAGACACGACTGAGTGACTTCACTTTCACTTTTCATTTTCATGCATTGGAGAAGGAACTGGCAACCCACTCCAGTGTTCTTGCCTGGAGAATCCCAGGGACGGGGGAGCCTGATGGGCTGCCATCTATGGGGTCGCACAGAATCGGACACGACTGAAGTGACTTAGCAGCAAGGGCTTCTCTGGTGGCTCAGATGGTAAAGAATCCTGCAATGTAAATCCTGCAGGTAAAGCTATCCTGCAATGAGGGAGACCTTGGTTTGATCCCTGGGTTGGGAACATCCCCTGAAGAAAGTCATGGCAACCCACTCCAGTGTTCTTGCTTGGAGAATCCCCATGGACAGAGGAGCCTGGTGGGCTGTAGTCCATGGGGTAGCAAAGGGTCAGACACTGCTGAGCGACTAAGCACAGCACAGGGTCTCATAAACACCTTGCATTACCCAGAATTTACCACCTGATACCTTAGAAATGAAAACTCACTTGGGATAACTTTCCTAAGAAGAAGTTCATTGTGCATTAAGCTTTTCATATTCCAGAAAGGAAACAAACCTTTAAGAGCCCCGTGTACCTAATTAACTACAGCGAAGGCCGAGTCTGCCTAAGCATTCAGATCTCTCCTTTTCTCTCCTCACCTGATTCTCTTTCAGAGAAGGGGGAAATCAATGAAAAAGTAAACCCAAATGAGGTAGGATTCAATAGTAAATGAAATGTGTTAATGAGGGGTATTTTTTTAGAGGAACAAAATTATTACAGTTCTTCCTTATTAAAAAGCTTGCATTTAAGTTGAAATAGTGTCCATGCTTAATGAAAACTGTCTTAGTGTCCTGCATGTCACAGTGAATATATACAAGCATACAAAGATATTCACCTTGGAACCTTATGTGTTTTCTAAGAGTAGTGACATTATCAATTCTTTTATGTAGGTTCAGAAACAGGGCCTTGTGCTCTTTCTTACCCACAAAGGAATATGCTGATGCGGTTCATTTTCCTGATGTGCTAGGAGGAAAAAACAGATGAAGCCTCTCTTAGGCTGTCTCAGGTCTTCTGTGCCAGGGCCATGTCCTTCACAACGTTTACACATGGATTCCATGTATCTTATTGTGAATTGTCAACATAACCTTTCCATCAGTTGGAAACTCCTTATGCTTGCAGAAAAGGTGAGGTATAACAATCATTTCTCACCCTTTCCTTTCAAAAGAAATAGCCCCACAGCTGCAAAATTCATTCCTGCACAACTATAAGCCCATAATATTCTTGATTGGTTTGGTAGATTGATCTGCTGACAGACCATAATAGAGGGAAACATTGATTAATTGATCTGTTACTGGCTTGTAAGGCTCTATATGGCAATAAGAATATGTGGTATGCAGATTAGCTTTTAATTATTTTTATTTAGGGGCCCATCAGATGAAATAGGTGACGAGGCAGTATCATCATTGATTTGTGGCACAGAAAGAAACAATTGACATTACATGCTGCAGACTTAGAATAGTTTACAATGTGTATTCGAGAAGTCTAGAATGCCTCTTTGGCCTGGAAGGCTGTGACCTGTGTACAATGCAAATTATGATAACTCGCATTTGTGCAAAGCATTGCAGTTTACAAATAATTTTTTCGTGCATTATCCCATTTGACCCTCACAACAAATCTGACTGATATGCTGGACAGATGTTATAATTCCCCTATTAGAAGCAAAGCAATTAAGGCCAAGAGATTCCACCCCCTGCCAAGTAATTTACCCTATTTTGGTCTCCAGAGTACAGACAGCAAAGGAGAGTTGGAAATTATTTAGTGGATTCTGGTTGGTCCAACATATTTAAGGCATTAATCACCACACCAAGCAATATCATACTATCAACACTATTTCTTAGTATGAAATGTGCTGAAATAGAACCTGCCATTGTAATGTGAAGTATATTACATGGATTTGAGTGTGCTAAAAGGAGAGTGATCCTTCAATTTGATTACTAAGTACAGAAAAAGCTCAAGATAAAATCCATTAACCAGCATTATTAAAGATTTTGCCACTATATTTACAAAACCCATGAAAAAAAGACATTACTGTAACATAGAATCAGGACAAAATTAGAGCGGATTTTTGACACTCAGGGAAACAGAGATTGAGTATGTAATATTAACATTGGACAACAACTTGTGAGCTATATGATCAAACGAGATTTACTGAGTCTTCCCAGGTGGCACTAGTGGTAAAGAATCTGCTTGCCAGTGCAGGAGGCATAAGAGATACGAGTTCAATAGCTGGGTCAGGAAGATTCCTGGAGGAGGGTGCGGCAATCCACTTCAGTATTCTGGCCTGGAAAATCTCCACAGATAGGGGAGCCTGGCAGGCTACAGTCCATAGGGTCGCAAAGAGTGAGACACAACTAAAGAGACTTAGCAATATAATACAGTCTCATGTGTCCAGAAGTAAGCCAAGTGCTGTGGGAGTTTGAAAAAAGCTCCCTGCCCACAGAATTCACAATCTAGTTTGGCATCAATTAATTTATGTATATCCCATTCCTTAGTAAGTAGTGACAAGTTGGGAGCATATGGAATGATAGCTGCTCTAATAATATTAAAGGTGATAACAAGCAGAAGTAGAGACAGTTTTTCCTGCTCCACTTTTTTGGGCTAATTTGTCAGAGCATCATAGCTTGAACAAAAGACATGTCATTAGGAGGCTGTACTAAGAAAGCAATATTCTCATCCTTCTTAAAAAGCAATATTTTCATCCTTTTTAATGTCAGTCTGCAAGCCAAAGTGACAACTGATAACTGTTCAATGAAAGGTCAGAAAACAAGCATACCACTGGATTTGTTTAGGACTTACCTTATCTTTCTCCGATAAACCTTAAGTCTCATAACCTGAGGCTCTTCACGTTTTACTCAACTGCAGTTGAAGATGATTATAATGATTTTTTTCCTTCATGCCTTTCCCACTGAAATGGCTACATGGTTTTCAAAGACAAGGACAATTTCCAAAGGTGGATGAATTTCCTTTTCACTAGAAAATACGTAGTTTTTCTTTTTATAGGAACTGAAAAAGATTAATAATAGGGGTGGTTCAGAAATAAGAATGCCTTTGAAAGTGAAAGAGACAAAAGAAGCCATGGCAGGGAAGGGAGATTTGACAGGACTGTGATATCCAGGCTGTCCAGGGAATCAAGTGTAGCTGGAAGTGTAATTATAGTTTTGCTTCCCCAGGGGAATAATTAAGGGATTAGTGGTCCCAGGGAGGACAAAGACAGTCTCAATAGAGTAATAAAACTCTTTCTTCAATACCAACAGACATTGATAAATAGCTCCCACAAAAGATAAGACTTTGTTCTAAATCCTAGTATCCCTGGCCCCAGTACCTCCTCTCTATACCTCCGCTCACCTTTAGATGTGGCTGAGGTTCCTGCTCTCCTTTCCCTCCACCCCAGGGCTCTTCCATCTTTCCTCTGGTTGTGTCCAGATGATTCTTCCTGGTTTTGCTTGTGTCCCCATTTGTCCTGAAGGAAGTTTGGAACTATGACTCACAGAGGGACTAGATGGCCAGCTAGGAGCACAGCAATGCCGTGATGAGATTGTTTGAGAGTGGAGAGACCTGGTCAGAGCCACTGAGGAAACGAAAAGCTTCAGGGACAACAGAGCATGGTTTCTAGCTCACCCATTTGGTACGAATCTTTGGGTAGGGCTGATGGGTTAGGTTAGTCACTCAGTCTTGTCCGACTCTTTTCGATCCCATGTATTGTGGCTCACCAGGCTCCTCTGTGGAATTCTCCAGGCAAGAATACTGGAGTGGGTTGCCATTTCCTTCTCCAGGGGACATTTCTGACCCAGGGATCAAACCCGGGCCTCCTGCATTGCAGGCAGATTCTTTACCATCTGAGCTACCAGGGATCCTTACCAGGGCTGATGGGAGCTATCAGCAAAGGCCTGAAATTCAGTATAGAAAACCAGTGGAAAGGTTATGTCTCCCAGTAATGGCCAAATAGCATGTATTAATCTAATTCTTCTTTTGACCACTGTAATAGACTTTCTCTATATATTTATATATATCTCCAAAAACTAGCAAGAACTGCAGGGGATTTAATCCTTGAAAGAAGGAAACTGCTGCACCGGGTGGAATCCACATACATAAGGCTCTTCTCCAGAAGTCACTCTTCTGGTCCTCATGAGGCCTATGGGAGACGCACAGAGGTATTGACCTGAAAAATTAGAAGGCCAAGTTTGGGATGCTGAGGTGGATGGAAATTGAGGCAAAATATCTCTGAAAGGAAGGAAACTAACAGTCTTGAAAATTTACCTAATTAGATTTCAGAAATTTCTATAAAGCCTACAACTTTCAAAACATGGCAGAATTACCAAGAGAAAACAAGAGGAAAAGAATGGAACAGAATAGAATCTAGAAATAGAACCAGTGAGCTTCCCTGGTAACTCAATGGTAAAGAATCCACCTGCCATGCAGGAGGAGTTGAAGGAGATGTGGGTTCGATCCCTTGGTTGGAAAGATCCCCTGGAGGAGGAAATGGCAACCCACTCCAATATTTTTGCCTGGGAAATCCCATGGACAGAAGAACCTGGCAGGCTACAGTCCATTGGGTCATAAAGAGTTGAATACAACTTAACAACTAAACAGCAACAAATATATGGTCAATAGATTTTTTTTTTTTTTTTTAACCAAGGAACAAATTAGGTTAAGATAGAGATTTTTCTTTTTCAGTGAGAGTACTGGAACAACTGGGTAAACATATGAAAAAAAAATTAACCTTGATCTCTACTTCATATTCTACACAAAAATGAATCAGAGATAAACTGCAGGTCTAAATATAACTTCTAAAACTATAAGGCTTCTAGAAGAAATCATATGAAAATATCTTTGTGACCTAGGAAGAGGCAAAGATAGATAATTTATTTATCAATATAGACTTGTGGATTTTTATCTTACTCAATTATTTATAATTTATTAAACCAATATTTAATTTGATGCTCAGTTGTCAGATTTGACCAGAGGGAGCCCCTCACACTGAATCCTATGTCCTTTTGATAGGTCATCATTATTTTTGAGCACATCTGACACAGAACAATGTCTATCTAGGCTTATTTTGTTCTTTCCTCCCCAAGCTCTAGAATCAGCTATTTCTCCAAGGAGATTTTATTCTTTTTTATTGGGAATGCTATAGATCTAGGCCGTTACTTTGCCCACATGAACAGATGTACTTGATTTTGTAGTCAGTGGGACAATGGATATCAATATCCATTGGAAGATAGACATGAAGGATGCTTACCATCCTCCAAGTTCACTTGGAATGTGAATCTCTCCCTGGAAGGAGTTCTTAGTTTCACTTGAGACAAGGCAAGCCTATCTAAAATAAGAGAGAACTCTAAGAGGAATATGTTTTCATGCTCGATGTGTAACCATGGGATTCCAGAAGACAGGCATTGTAGGGCTTGCCAAAGAGTATCAACTTTGGGATTGGAGAGCATGGTATGATCAAAGGCTATAGAGAATATAGTGCCCTCTGGAGGCAGCCAGGAGATTAGACTGGTGGATAAATAATGGAGAAGGTTGAACAAAGTGCAGGGAATAATTTTAACAGAGAGATGTGAGAATTTTGTTAGAGAGCCAACTGGACTTAACCCCATCCAGCTTCCCTCCACCCAAGTATAAGTCTTGATCAGAGAGGAGATAATGGGTTATTCTAGCAAAATCAATTGTTTAGCTAGAGATCTGAGGCACACAAAGAAGAAAATAGAGAAACTCCCTACTTGCTATCCTTCCAAAGACAGCTCTTTCCAGGTTAGGAGCTGAATGCTTAATACTGGACATAGCAATTATTAGGCATAAATATGCTAAAGGGGAAACTGAGGGTAGAGAATCAGTCTTCTTCAACTACTTAAATCTTACTTCTTATTTTTTTCTAACCTAGGAGAGAAATCAACAGGTTAGGCAAGGCATTGTCTATATTCAGTGAAGCAAAAATCAGGAGTTAGCTTATATGTGGCCCATTGATCTCAGCTTTATGATTAACATCTGAGGAAAAGAGAGATGCACAGACAGAAAAGGGGGCAAATAATCTGCTTACACCTGGACCTGTGTATCTGACCTACTGGAACACACCACACCACCTGGTGGTTATTTTGTTTGTTTTTGTTGTCATTTTTTAAAAATTGCAGTATAATTGCTTCACAATGTTGTGTTAGTTTGTGCTGTACAGCTATGTGAATCAGTTATAAGTATACATATATTCCCTCCCTCTCGTGTCTCCCTCCGTCCCCCTTGCCCACTCCATCCCTCTAAGACGTCACAGAGCACTGCTGCCTGTGGCCTAGGGAACTCAGCTTGGTGGTTGTTATTTGAAGGTGCATGCTGCATCCTGGAGAACACTCACTAGTCTCACAGCATCATCTCCAAGGTGGTGCCCCAGCAGCACTTTCAAAAGGTCATTCCATTGCTCTATCAGGCCTGCAGCCACTGTCAGGTGGGTCCCTTGTTATGAAATGACGTTATGGAGAATAAACGCTGTGTAAGCCCTGGATGGTGGTGCTTGGGAAAGTCCTTTGGGCAGGAAAGGCAAATCATTCTCTGAAATTGGGCACTCTCTCTAGGAGCATAAAGGGAATTTTACTCACTCAGTGAAGGCAGTGCAAGTTGTGATTTGAGAAAGGCTGAGCCCCAACAATCCCAGTAATAAATTTTGAGGGTGGATGTAGCAGGAGCAGGAGCATGCCAGGGACTGCATCAGTCAGATCACTGGATGGCAGACAGCAAGACCCCTGCAGCAAGTGCCGGTGAGGGCTCCACAGAGAACGGGTGATACGGAGCAGGAATTTCCCTGCCGGAGAAAGAAAGACCCACCATTCTCCTGTGGTCAAAGGCAAGGCTATTCTTAGTATTGTTATTGTTTTTCTTTGTCATGTGCTTTGATTGTTCTCTTCTGTAAGGTTTTTTTGGGGGGATGAATTAGAAACATGGGCTTCCCTGGTAGTTCAGATGGTAAAGAATCCACCTGCAATGAGGGAGACCTGAGTTTGATCTCTGGTTTGGGAAGATGCCTGGGAGAAGGGAATGGCTACCCATGCCAGAATTCTTGCCTGGAGAATTCCATGGACAGAGGAGCCTAGTGGGCTATGGTCCATGGGATGGCAAAGAGTCAGACACAATTGAATGACTTTCACTCACCCACTCAGAAATGTGGGTGACACAAGGGGCTCTTACATTCAAGTTCAGCTTTGGTGGTGTTGGTGGTTGGGGTATGGGTGATGTTGGTGTGGCTTCAGGGGTGGTGTGTAGATTCAGAGACAGCTGGCCCATCTTACTTGTACTTTAGTTTCCAGAGTTTGCAAAATCACATGGAAATTGAACAGATGTTATTTGGTGATGTTGAAAGGTCTGATTATAACACAAATATTTTCAGAAGGAACATGGGAAATGTCAAAAATTGTCAGTTCAGTGAATATCTCCTGGTGATAATGTTTTCCAGCAGTAAATTTCCACTGGTTCTCTCTCTCATTGTCAGTTGAACAAAGCACTTGCATGCTTTGCTGGTTTCTAACTAATGAGTTGGTTTTGCTCCTTTAAAACAGTCATATATAATAGAGAGTATCTATTGAGTCAATAAACCTTTAATCAGAACTGTCCTAATAACAAACTGCACAGCATCACATGAAATAAGGTTAAAGGTTCCAAACTTGAATCATATTTCTGGCTTTGAATTTTTCCACAGGCAAATAAGAATGATAAAAGGGATTATGTCATATTTATTGTGCCCAAGGAAGTACAAAGATATTTGTTTCACAGTTCCTTCTTCTTAGAATTTGAAAGTAAAATAGTCCCCAAATAATTTTTTCAGTTCAGTTCAGTTCAGCCACTCAGTCGTGTCTGACTCTTTGCGACCCCATGAATCGCAGCACGCCAGGTGTCCATCACCAACTCCCGGAGTTCACTCAGACTCACGTCCATCGAGTCAGTGATGCCATCCAGCCATCTCATCCTCTGTTGTCCCCTTCTCCTCCTGCCCCCAATCCCTCCCAGCATCAGAGTCTTTTCCAATGAGTCAACTCTTTGCATGAGGTGGCCAAAGTACTGGAGTTTCAGCTTTATCATCATTCCTTCCAAAGAAATCCCAGGGCTGATTTTTAATGATATTTAAATGTGGAATTTTCAGTACTGGGAATGGTAGGGTCCAAGTCCTACTCTTTTTCAAATTCTGGTCAGTAAATTAATTCCTCATGACTTCTATGGTTTCTGATTATTATAGTAATATTTTTATAATGAGCACACTGGTATCTTGTTAAAGAATTTTCTTTAGGAAATGAATATTTTTCTATTTTCTCAAGCATTGGTATTTGTTAAGCAAAGTTGTCTGCCTTCTGCAGTCTGTCTTTATGACATGAAGGATTTGAAAAGTTTGTTGGCTCTGATGGTATTCTACTCTTACAAGCTACCTAGAGATTTTCTATTTCACACGTTGCTTTGCTTAAGCATCAGTATCAAAGTTTGTGTTATCATCTTCCTGCTACTGGCACTCCACTCAGTCTCTTTTAGACAGATGTTCTTTTTTATTTTTATTTTTTAGCTTTGTTGGGTCTTAGCTGTGGCATGTGGGATATAGTTCTCTGACCAGGAATCGAACCCAGGCCCCTGCCTTGGAAGCATGAGGTCTTCACCAGCGGACCATCAGGGGAAGTCCCGGGCAGATGTTCTTCTAATAGTCCTTATGTGTTTAAACCAGCTCAATGACACAGTCGTTGACAAGAGGGAAAGTGGGTCAGGTCAGAATAGCCCTAACAGAGGTCCCGTGGCTGTTTCCTCCTCTCTGGTCCTCCCCTAGCTCCCAAATTTCTTCCAGTCTTGAAATGACCTACTGTACATAATCATTCTCCTCTCTAGTCTCTTTCCTCTCCTTTATTCCCTGTACTTGCTACAAGAACTAGCTTTTCCAAGTCCAATTCTAACCAGAAATCTCTAATGCCTCTGAGAAATGTATCTTAATATTTCTGTATTTTCAAATATATTTTGATATTGTCTGAATGATGCTTTCCTGGGAGAAGGCTGACTGGAAGAGCAAAAATGAGCCAAGGGTGTTACCTGAGCATTCCTTAGCTTGGCGCATTGGTCTTTCTGTTCTTTGAATGAGATGGAATTCCAGAAATTCAAGGCCATGTTTAACAGTACATAAGCTCTTAAAAGATGATGGAAGCCCACCTCTGATAAGCTAGTTAGAGAAGATCCACATAGGAGGCACCACAAAAAAACCAAGTCCAAGTGCTGTCCTAGAGCTACACGTGAAAAAGTTGAACCTCTTTGAAGGGTGGAACCAGTTGTAGAATCTCTGTGTGAATGCACTTCAAATAAATTTCACGAATAAAAAGAAATGGTTTAAGAGCTGGAGGTCAGCTTTCCTGGGCTAAGATCAGAGAAATCTCTAGTAGTGGTAAAGGAGAAAACCGTAGGGTAAGTAGAGGGGTAATCTGGTGGCAAAGAACTGCCTGTCTTTGGAGCCAGAATAGAAGTGCCTCACCCACAGGAGCAGAGGTACGAGGACTGAGTGGCCGGGGTCATTTCAGAGCTGAAGTATAGCTTTGAACCTGGGTCTTAGAGTAAAGCCTGAAAGAAGTTGAGCTGAGTTCTGGCAGGGGAAACAGGGGAAACAGTGGCTGACTTTATTTTTCTGGGCTCCAAAATCACTGCAGATGGTGATTGCAGCCATGAAATTAAAAGATGCTTACTCCTTGGAAGGAAAGTTATGACCAACCTAGACAGCATATTAAAAAGCAGAGACATTACTTTGCCAACAAAGGTCCATCTACTAAAGGCTATGGTTTTCCAGTAGTCATGTATGGATGTGAGAGTTAGACTATGAAGAAAGCTGAGCACTGAAGAATTGATGCTTTTGAACTGTGGTGTTGGAGAAGACTCTTGAGAGTCCCTTGGACTGCAAGGAGATCCAGTCCATCCTAAAGGAGATCAGTCCTGGGTGTTCATTGGAAGGACTGATGTTGAAGGTAAAATTCCAATACTTTGGCCACCTGATGCGAAGAGCTGACTCATTTGAAAAGACCCTGATGCTGGGAAAGATTGAGGGCAGGAGGAGAAGGGGACAACAGAGGATGAGATGTTTGGATGGCATCACCAACTCAATGGACATGGGTTTGGGTGGACTCCGGGAGTTGGTGATAGACAGGGAGGCCTGGCGTGCTGTGGTTCATGGGGTCACAAAGAGTCGGACACGACTGAGTGACTGAACTGAACTGAACTGGGATCTAGAAATATGACCTTATTTACAAGTAGGGTCTTTGCAGATGTGACTAATTTTTTAAAGTCTTTATTGAATTTGTTACAATATTGTTTGTATTTCATGTTTTGGTTTTTTTGGCTGCGAGGCATATGGGATCTTAGCTCTCCAAACAAGGATTGAACTGGCATCCCCTGAATTGGAAGGAGAAGTCCTTTTTAAAAACAAATTATGTATTTATTTGGCTGCCTTGGGTCTTAGTTGTGGCGTGCGGGATCTCTGTTGCCTCATGAGGGATCTTTCGTTGTGGAACTCTGTAGCTGTGGTGCTCTGCCCCCAGAGCTCGAGGGCTCAGGATTGCGGGGTGCAGGCTCTTGCTGTGAGGCATGTGGGATCTTAGTTCCCCAACCACGGATAAACCTCGCATCTCCTGTATTGCAAGACAGATTCCCAATCACTGGACCACCAGGGAGGTCCCACAGATGCAATTAATTAAGATGAGGTCATACTAGATTGGGCTTCCCAGGTGGTGCTCATAGTAACGAACCTGCCTGCCAATGCAGGAGACGTAAGAGACGCCAGTTTAATCCCTGGATCTGGAATATCCCCTGGAAGAGGGCATGGCAACTCACTTAAGTATTCTTGCCTGGAGAATCTTGTGGAACGAGCAGGCTACCATCCTAGGGTCGCAAAGGGTCAGACACGACTGAAGCAACTTAGCACGCATACTAGATTAGGGTGGGCCCTGAGTTCCAATGACTGGTGTTTTTATAGAAGGCCATGTGAACACACAGGGACATAGATACATAGAGAAGAAAGTCACACGATGACAGAAACAGAGATTAAAGTGATGTGTCAGTAAGTCAAGAAATGCCAAAGAGAGTCAGAAACTGGCAGAAGTTAGGAGGAAGCAAGGAGGCTCAAGCTTCTCTAGAACTTTCAGAGAGAGCAGGGCCCTGCTGACCCCTTGACTCTGCACTTGTGGCCTCTTGAATCGTGAATGAATAAACCTCTTTTCTCAAAAATATTTTGAAAAAATTGTGGTAAAACACATGAGATCCACCCTCTTAACAAATTTTTAAGTGTATAATGTATATCAGATCTGTGGAGCTTTTTCATTTTGCATGACTGAAACTCTATATGATTTGAATAGAAACTTTCTGTTTTCCCTTCCTTCCAGTCCCTGGTAGCTATAATTCTACTTTGTGTTTCTATGAATTTAAATATTTTAGATACCTCATGTTTGTGGAATCAAGGCAGTATTTGTTCTTCTGTAGCTGGTTTTTATTACACTTAACACAATGTCCTCAAGATTCATGTTTTACTCTGGAACAGGATTTCCTTCTTTTTTTATGGCTGGATATTATTCTGTTTTATGTATACACCAATCTCTCTTTATCTATTCATCCATAGATGGATATTTAAATTATTTCTACCTCTTGGCTATTGTGAACAATGATGCCGTGAGCATAAAAGTGCAAATAACATCTTTGAGATTTTTATTTCAATTATTTTGAATATATACCCAGAGGTGGGATTGCTGGATGATTTGTTCGTTCTATTTTTAACTTCTTGAGAAAGCTCCATATTGTTTTCCATAGTGGTTGCACCATTTTACATTCCCACTGAGAGTGCACAAAGGTTCCAACTTTTCCACATCTTCAGGCCAACACTTCTATCTCTTGTCATGTTGGTACCTGCCATTTTAATAGCTGTGACGTAATATCTCATTGGGATTTTGATTTGCATTTCCCTAATGGATAGTGATGATGAGCATTTCTTCATCAGCCATTTTATGTCTTTGGAGAAATGTCTATTCAGATCTTCTGCCCATTTGTTAAATTGGATTATTTGTGTTTTGCTGAGTTGTAAGAATTCTTTATGCGTTTTGGATATTAACCCCTTATCAGATATATGGTTTGCAAATACTTTCTCCCAGTCTGTAAGCTGCTTATCTCTGTTATTTTAAGCCCTCTAGTTTGTAGCCATTTGTAACAGCACATTGTAATTTTCAACCCTGGGAAACTAATACAGTATGGAAAATAATTTCAATTATGTAAAATGACTCTATGTTCTATAGGAAAAAAATACATAAGGGAAATAGATCAAACTGTTCTTAGTTCTTATTCCTGAATGTGGAAATAAAGGTGATTTCCATTTTCTCCTTTGCAACCTTTTGTATCTTCCAAGTTATTTGAAATGAGAATCCATTGCTTTCTTTTAGAAAATAAACAATATCTGTTTTAACCTAAACTTCATAAAAATCTTCAAAGATATTTTGAAAGTCCGTCATATAGTAAATACTTACTGAATATCTATGATTTACTTGGCATTGTTCCAAATGCTGGATTGAGACAGAGTTCCTATCCTCAAACTGTCTACATTCACGTATGAGGAAATAGACCAAATGTAGTATAAATCAATAAAATAATTGTAGAATAGACCAAATGTAGACTAAATCAATAAAATAATTTTTGGACATGTGAGAACTAAGTAGAAGATAAAATGAGAGAACGTAATAGAGAGGGTCTAGAGTGGTAAAGGAACTGAAACTGATTATTTTATTGAGATCTCAGTGAAGTGAGGGCAGGAGCTATGGTGAGGTTCTGGAAGCAGAAGAAATAGTGAGTACAAAGGCCCTGAGATGGGAAGGAGCTGGTATGTCTAAGGAACAGAAAGAATCCATTGCAGCTGGAGTGGAGTGATTGAGGAGGGAGGGGGGAGGGAGACATGTAGGGCAGGTCTCATGGGCATGTAGGCTGCAGCAGAGGTCTCCACGGTCAAGGTGTGGCCCAGTCCTGGTGAGGAGTCTGGGCTGTAGTGTGGTGGCAATGGGAAGTCCATTGGAGGGTTTTGATCAGGGAAGTGTAATGTATTGATAATTGCATAGAGATTCACTCTGGCCATTGTGTGGAGGACATACTTTGTGTGTGTCTCTGTGTGAGGGTGTTCAAAAAGTAAAGGTCAGTCTAGGCAGTTTAAACAGAAAGGAATGAATCAAAGAAGCCTCTGGAGCTCACAGAAACTCTGAGAGGGCCAGAGAATTTAATTTGGAGACTGCACAAGCATACCATTCTTCAGTGACATGCTGGCTACTCCAGTGGGGACCCTACTGGGCCTCAGGGACACAGGCTCTACAGCTTGCATTTGAATTCTAGACCCAGGATTTAGGAAAAGACATCCAGCTTTTCCTAAGCTAACGTGGATTCTAATCTGAAGCAAACCACTGATCCAGTTTAGGATTTCTTTAGCTAAGAAACTCAGGAATCCAGTTATTTTTTTCTCCTTCTTTGAAAAGGATTGCTTTAATGAAAAATTTCCAGTTGCTTCCAGTTTTCCTAAACCATTTTAGATTCTTCCATTTATATCAATTTTATTTTTGAAATATTTGATCTTTTTCAGACTGCCTGCTTTTTACTGAGTAACATTTAGGGAGAAACGTATATGTTTTTTCCTTCTGAATTTGTTCTCTTTAATAAAAGTTTCATACAAAACTTAGAGGTTAAGAAACCTCTAAGAATAATCTGACATAATCTACTGATGGTTAGATAAGCTGATCCAGCTTTCCAAAGTGGGTCAAGTGCTATATTTCTAAAAATTCAGAGCTGAGATCAACTCATACAATTACATACTCCAGAAACAAGAGTAAGAAAGTGGAGGGTTTCTACAGCCTATATAGAAGCCTGTTTCTTTCTCTCTTACACGCACACACACACAGACATACATGCATATATCTCACCTAGAATTCTTTGCTTGGTGTAGTGGAAAGACTGTAGGACTTAGAGGCTAGTTCCAACTTTCTTCTACCTACAAACCTTTAGAATGGCCTTGAGTAGGTCATTTCTCTTTTGTTCCTTTTTATTCTCAACCACAATGGATTGTTGAAAGCTACCTTAACCCTAAAGGAGATTAGTCCTGTGTGTTCAATGGAAGGACTGATGTTGAAACTGAAACTCCAATACTTTGGCCACCTGGTGCAAAGAGCTGACTCATTTGAAAAGACCCTGATGCTGGGAAAGGTTGAAGGCAGGAGAAGGGGACGACAGAGGATGAGATGGTTGGATGGCATCACTGACTCAATGGACATGGGTTTGGGTGGACTCCGGGAGTTGGTGACTCAGGGAGGCCTGGTGTGCTGCAGTTCATGGGGTCGCAAAGAGTTGGACACGACTGAGTGAGTGAACTGAACTGACTGAAGAGAGATCATGAATTTTGAAGAGCTTGGTAGCTCTAATTTCTCTTCCTATTAAGCTATGGGTTCTTGGTAGGCATATTCTCAGCGTTTCTAGCATCTACATACAAGGGTAGGAGTCATGTTCAAGCCAAATCAACTGTAGTGCTGTTGCCTGTCTGCATGGAGTTACCTTTCCTGTGGGTCCTGGAACCGACTGTTGGAGACGCCTTAATGTGCAATGAAGCTCTTTCGTCATGTCAATGTACCCATGTTACATCTGTTTCGTGGACTCTGTTGATCATAAAACTGGTTTTTCTTATTTGGGATGATAACTGGTAACTGACTCTTCACTCCCTTTCCCCTGTTTCTCTAATCTGATGGGCTGGTGAGACATCATTTATTTGCAAGTTTCCATTAGAAGCAGTCTAGGAGGCCAGACTTGTGAATCACAACAGAGTGGAAGGTGCCCAGGGACTTCTGATGGGAAACTGAAAAGAACAAATTTGAAAGCCATAGTGTTTTTTGCTCTTCACTCTGAAGTTATCCAAATTAGCTGAGTGGGTGAATATTTAATGTTACCACAGCACATATGTAATTTGTCCTGTCTGCTTTTAATCTTTATACCAATTTTATAATCTTAATAACATTTTAATTAAAAATAAATGAGCTGAATACTCCAATGGAACATTTTAAATGGAGACTATCAGGTTGGAAGCCCAAGCTCAGCTGGAGAGACAAACAAAATGAAAATATTTAAAAAATATATGTAGCTGAGATATCTCTCCCCATCTGCTCACAGATCATAGTATTTCAATGACCAAGGCATCCTAAAAGTATTAAAGGCAGGTCCAAACTCACAAAGAGAAGGAGATCCAGACCACCTTTCATTTTGGAGACTGTTCCTTGAATGTACATATTCCCTTCTCCCTTTGGTCATTAATCTCCCAGGGCTTATTGGCTTAGAGAACTTTCATTTTTCAAAAAAAACATTTATTTTGGGGAGCATTTGGGTCTTTAGTTGTGGTGTGTGTTCTCTCAAGTTGTGGCACACAGGCTCTAGACCGTGCAGGGTCAGTAGTTACAGCTCAAGGGCTTAGTTGCCCCATGGCATGTGGGATCTTTTTTCCTTGATCAGGGATTGAACCCACGTCCCCTGCTTTGGAAGGTGGATTCTTAACCACTGGACCACCAGGGAAGTCCTTAAGACGCTTTCTGTCCTAGGCAGAAATTTGAGGTGGCTCACTCAGACTCAGACCTTTCCCTGTTATCTAGTAAGTACGAAAGTCATATGCCTTTCACCAAATTCATAATATATATATATATATATATATATATATATGACTGTATATAAATGAATAATGCCCTGTACTTTCTAGAGAAGTTTACTTTCAAAAAAATGCCATTGGTTTCAACACATGTCTAAAGAAATTTCAAATAGTCTCAGAAAAAAAGTACACAATGGAAGGAGTGTGAGTGGAGATGCTTTTGAACTCAAGACCTCAGTGTCCTAGAATTTCTGGGGCAGTTCTGGTTTCAAATAGGTCATGTCATTGTCCATAGAATGTTTTAATATTTGTTTGAAATACATGACCAATCAGCCACAATGTATGTGCCTCAGTCCCTAATCACTGCATTTTAAAATTACACCATTATAGGGAATCTCTGGTGGTCCAGTGGTTAGGACTCTGCATTTTCACTCTCAGGACCCTTAGATTCTATATGCTCTGCATCACGCCCCTCCCCTCCCCGCTGCCAAAAAAAAAGCTCAGTTATTAAAAAAAATTACACTATTGTTAAAGTTTTGGACTATAGTTTTGCAGAAAACAATATTTATACTTTTAGAATCTCATTGACAGTGGGGTTGGGTTTTTATTCATAGTCTACTTCTTCATTATATCTTAGGATTCTACTAGAATTGTTAAGCACAAAGGAAAAATGACCATCAAATTAAGAACTGAAACAAAGCTGAATTATTGATTGCTTGGCAAAATCCCATCAGTCAGCTACGAGGACAGTGAGTCTCTTCAAGTGGAAACTAACAGGGCACCAAAGGAGGAATCACATTGAATATGTCAGGCAGGATTCTGAGTTCAGGGCTCTCACTGCCTCCCATGCAGAGACACCATTTCTTTATAAATGATTACTTTCAGGTTTCAGGGGACTTGATGCTGTTGCTGTTCAGTCAGGTCTGACTCTATGTGACCTCATGGACTCCAAAACACCAAACTTCCTTGTCATTCACTATCTCCCGGAGTTCGCTCAAACTCATATCCTTTGAGTTAGTGATGCCATCCAACCATATTCCGGGAGATCAGATTTCCAGCCAGTTTGAGGTGAGTTCTGTAAGATATCAGTTGTCTAAAGTCGTGCATCAGACATGCTTGTTGTGTTGCCCATGTCTGAGGCTTAGGACGGTTGCTTTTGGTTTCTCTTCTTGATGAAATAGGTGTTGAAACAAGAAGTCATTATGACAGTGGACATTAAAAAAAGTTTTAAGGCTTTGAATTAAACAGTAATAGGGACTGTTTATTTGCACTCATTTATTTACTTATTCATTCTTTTTCATAAGTATTTGTCAAGTTCCTACCACATGCCTGCTATTGCTGAATGATAAAAAGTGAAGTTGCTTAGTCGTGTCTGACTCTTTGCGACCCCATGGACTGTAACCTATCAGGCTCCTCCAACCATGGGATTTTCCAGGCAAGAATGCTGGAGTGGGTTGCCTTTTCCTTCTTCAGGGGATCTTCCCGACCCAGGGATTGAACCTGGGTCTCCTGCATGGCAGGCAGACGCTTTACCGTCTGAGCCACCAGGGAAGCTAGTGATAGGGATGAAGGATAGGGATGACAGATATAAGCCAGATGTCACATGAGACCAATTTTCTATCCTAAGGACTCTGAGAAATCTAATGTCTTCTGCAGGGTTTGTATTTACTGGTTACTCAGAACTGAAACCTGCAGCTTACTGTCAACCTGAGCATGACTTTACTACTCAACACTCTTCATTAATCAGACTTTATTTTTTCTGGGAAATTCTTATCCAGGAAGATGTCTGTCTCATGGACTTTCTGAAATCCATTTATTTCAATAATGAACTACCCAAGTAGCCTTCATCAAGGTAAACAGCTTCCTCACTAGAACAATGGATTTATTCAACTGGGTTTATCAAAGGACTGTTTATTCTTCAAGATTTCCTTTAAAACCTTGTTCTCTCTGTGTCTGCCGATTCTAAACTATTACATCACAAATTTCACTCAATTCTCCATTTACATTAAAGGACTCATCTTAAATCAGACGCTTATCTTTCCTTTGTACTCTCTTTAAAGATGTTGTTAAGAGTCTGTCAAGGTAATGACCTCCTTTATTGGGAGGAGCAATAAACTTGGCTTTGCTTAATATATAAAATTTTTGTGGGCTTTTTGGGTAGTTGGAAATCAGAAGCTCAGCTGTTAAAGAATCTATCTGCAATGCAGGAGATCCTGGTTCAATTCCTGGGTTGGGAAATTCCCCTGGAGAAGGGATAGGCTACCCACTCTAGCATTCTTGGGCTTTCCTGTTGGCTCAGACCATAAAGAATCTGCCTGCTATGTGGGAGATCTGGGTTCAATCCCTGGGTTGGGAAGATCCCCTGGAGGAGGGCATGGCAACCCACGCCAGTATTATTGCCTGGAGAATCCCAATGGACAGAGGAGCCTGGCTGGCTACAGTCCATAGAGTCACAAAGAGTCAGACACAACTGAGCGACTAAGCAGACACACACACAAGGATTATATCCTCAAGGTGGATCTGGGTTTAGTTTTTAATCTCATTGAAATTTTATGTATCACCATCTATTCTCATCTCTCATCTGCTCTATGCTGACAAGACATAAAATTGTCTCCCTTTCTCACTTTCCAAAATCCCTCAATCCCCAAGTTTGACCAACACAAAATCCATTTGTGCAAAGCATTTACTATTCTGGTGACATAAATGGCACATGAAAAGTGAAAGTGAAGTGAAAGTGTTAGTTGCTCAGTCATAGTTGACTCTCTGTGACGCCATGGACCGTAGTCCACCAGGCTCCTCTGTCTATGGAATTCTGCAGGCAAGAATACTGGAGTGGATAGCCATTTCCTTCTCCAGGGGATCTCCTTGATCCAGGGATTGGACTTGCATCTCCTGCATTGCTGGCAGATTCTTTGCCATCTGAGCCACCAGGGAAGCCCTAAAGGGGTACATATATATCAGCAATGACAACTTAAAATTGAACATTAGACAATATTGTCTTTGAGAGTCCTTCAACCTCCTCACCTTCTAGACCAATGCTACTCAAAGTGGTGGACTCATCAATTCACCATGAGGTAAATCTTGGAATTGAGAGTCAGCATTTACAACAATTGAGCAGGGATGATGGAAAACTATCTTCCTCCAAAAAATACCACACTCCAACAAGAAAAAACTTAAAAAAAAAAAAAACCCAAACCCTGTCCCTCACCACAGAGAGTTTGAGAAATATCCTCCAGAATCTCCAGCTTTTGATTTAGTGGGATAACCCCACCACCCTTATGCAATCCTGGGAAACTCAGTTCTCCTTACTGTGTTATGTAGAGTGATTTACAGTATTTCCTGTTCCTCTGCTTTGGATTTACTTCTGAATATGTGGAGATGCATCTAAGGCATTCTACTAAACAATGGTTGTGTACTCTAGTTCCCACCATGAAAGAGCACAAAAGAATTGGATGCAGTCTTGGAATTTTAGTCTTGTCTTTTCTCTCTCTACAAGAATCTCTGAGAAAGAGAATTGCTGTTTTTGGTTGATCACTAAGTCAAGTCTGATTCTTTTGTGACTCCATGGACTGTGGCCCACTAGGCTCCCCTATCCATGGGATTTCCCCCAGGGAATGGATTGCTATTTATTTCTCCAAGGGATCTTCCTGACCCAAAGATCAAACCCAAGTTTCCTGCTTGGCAGGTGAATTTTTTTACCACTGAGCCACCAGGGAAGCCTGAGAAAAAGAATAGAGCACATCATAAGTCCTTTCTATCTAATAGAACTATGGCATTTTTCCTAATGGATACAAGTTGGTATAGTCAGCTTTGGTTTAAATGTTTTTTGTCCCATTATGTCATAGTAAATTAAATGAAGGCAAAAGAGGAGAGTGAAAAAGTTGGCTTAAAACTCAACATTCAGAAAACTAAGATCATGGCATCTGGTCCCATCACTTCATGGGAAATAGATGGGGAAACAGTGGAAACAGTGTCAGGCTTTATTTTTGGGGGGTCCAAAATCATTGCAGATGGTGACTGCAGCCATAAAATTAAAAGACGCTTACTCCTTGGAAGAAAAGTTATGACCAACCTAGATAGCATATTGAAAAGCAGAGACATTACTTTGCCAACAAAGGTTTGTCTAGTCAAGGCTATGGCTTTTCCAGTGGTCATATATGGATGTGAGAGTTGGACTGTGAAGAAAGCTGAGCACCAAAGAATTGATGCTTTTGAACTGTGGTGTTGGAGAAGACTCTTGAGAGTCCCTTGGACTGCAAGGAGATCCAACCAGGCCATTCTGAAGGAGATCAGCTCTGGGATTTCTTTGGAAGGAATGATGCTAAAGCTGAAACTCCAGTACTTTGGCCACCTCATGCGAAGAGTTGACTCATTGGGAAAGACTCTGATGTTGGGAGGGATTGGGGGCAGGAGGAGAAGGGGATGACAGAGGATGAGATGGCTGGATGGCATCACTGACTCGATGGACGTGAGTCTGAGTGAACTCTGGGAGTTGGTGATGGACAGGGAGGCCTGGTGTGCTGCGATTCATGGGGTCGCAAAGAGCCGGACACGACTGAGCAACTGAACTGAACTGAACTGAAATTAGATATTGTCTCTGACTTTAAATCACAATGGTATGCTCACTCACCTAGAGCCAGAAATCCTGGAATGTGAAGTCAAGTGGGCCTTAGAAAGCATCACTATGAACAAAGCTAGTGGAGTTGATGGAATTCCAGTTGAGCTATTTCAAATCCTGAAAGATGATGCTGTGAAAGTGCTGCACTCAATATGCCAGCAAATTTGGAAAACTCAGCAGTGGCCACAGGACTGGAAAAGGTCAGTTTTCATTCCAATCCCAAAGAAAGGCAATGCTAAAGAATGCTCAAACTACTGCACAATTACACTCATCTCACACGCTAGTAAAGTGATGCTTAAAATTCTCCAATCCAGGCTTCAGCAATATGTGAACCGTGAACTTCTTGATGTTCAAGCTGGTTTTAGAAAAGGCAGAGGGACCAGAGATCAAATTGCCAACATCTGCTGGATCATTGAAAAAGCAAGAGAGTTCCAGAAAAACATCTATTTCTGCTTTGTTGACTATGCCAAAGCCTTTGTGTGGATCACAATAAACTATGGAAAATTCTGAAAGAGATGGGATTACCAGACCATCTGACCTGCCTCTTGAGAAATTTGTATGCAGGTCAGGAAGCAACAGTTAGAACTGGACATGGAACAACAGACTGCTTCCAAATAGGAAAAGGAGTAAATCAAGGCTGTATATTGTCACCCTGCTTATTTAACTTATATGCAGAGTACATCACGAGAAGTGCTGGGCTGGATGAAGCACAAGCTGGAATCAAGATTGCTGGGAGAAATATCAATAACCTCAGATATGCAGATGACATCACCTGTATGGCAGAAAGTGAAGAAGAACTAAAGAGCCTCTTGATGAAAGTGAAAGAGGAGAGTGAAAAAGTTGGCTTAAAGCTCAACATTCAGAAAACTAAGATCATGGCATCCTGTCCCATCACTTCATGGCAAATAGATGGGAACCAGTGGTTGACTTTATTTTTCTGGGCTCCAAAATCACTGCAGATGGTGACTGCAGCCATGAAATTAAAAGACACTTACTCCTTGGAAGGAAAGTTATGACCAACCTAGACAGCATATTAAAAAGCAGAGACATTATTTTGTCAACAAAGTTCCATCTAGTCAAGGCTATGGTTTTTCCAGTGGTCATGTATGGATGTCAGAGTTGGACTATAAAGACAGCTGAGCACTGAAGAATTGATGCTTTTGAACTGTGGTGTTGGAGAAGACTCTTGAGAGTCCATTGGACTGCAAGGAGATACATCCAGTCCATTCTGAAGGAGATCAGTCCTGGGTGTTCATTGGCAGGACTGATGTTGAAGCTGAAACTCCAATACTTTGGACACCTGATGGGAAGAGCTGACTCATTTGAAAAGATCCTGATGCTGGGAAAGATTGAGGTCAGGAGGAGAAGGGGATGAGAGAGGATGAAATGTTTGGATGGCTTTACCGACTCAATGGACATGCGTTTGGGTGGACTCCAGGAGTTGGTGATGAACAGGGAGGCCTGGCGTGCTGTGGTTCATGTGGTTGCAAAGAGTCGGACATGACTGAGCAACTGAACTGAACTGAACTCACTTTAAAGAACTCATCATTTTGTGAAGAAGTAGGCAGGTAAGCACATCATGGTAGCATTGCAAGGAAAGTACAGAGAGAGCTCCCAAGTGTCAGAGGGATCCTGAGGGTGGAGGCCCAAGTGTGCCTGGAGATTCAGGGGACACACTGCTTTATATCACTGATAAGATGAATGAATGAAACATGGTGGATGAAATGTTGCTATGCCATGGATATAAAATAGGATTCACGCTATTTCCCTTCTCCAGATGACTGTAGTTTACCCTCTAGTGGCACCAATATGCAGTCGAGATAATACTGAGAGTGGAGGGATGGCAGGAGTTTCATGGTTACAGAAACTAAAAGGCATTTAATTGAATTTCCAACAGATGGGGAATAATGAAATCATTTATTATCATTTCACAATGAGTTAATTCATAGGTAAACCTCCAATGATCAAATGGTTTTATCCAGCCTCCTGCTAAAGATTTAATATTTTCGTCTGATTCAACTCTGTTATTTCCTGGCTCAATTTAGTGATTAACGTGGCATAAAAGTAACAATTTCTTGATTATTAAAATCCTATTTGCTGTACATTATAAATAGAATCTATTTTAAAGCCATTACTAAATAAATAGTCTGTAATAATAAACGAACATGGAACAATCATCTTCTAAAACCTTAATGACAAGTTTATCAGAGAATTTTAATTCAAAACAGTATCACAAAAATAAACTCAGCTGCTAATTTTTTCACAACTTTTTGATGTTGAATAATACATCAAATAGCTCACTTTGCCAATAGCAGTCTATGGCATTTCCTCCTAAATTTCATGAGCAAAACAGGGCACTTGCACATAGAATGATTAGGAGTTCTAACTATGGTGATCCTGAAGTGGTTTAGCCAGGAGCTCAGTTAAAACCATCAATAGCTTCCCAATGTCCAAATTCAGGGCTAACTCTTACCTTGTATTTCTGACCTTGTGAAATGCTCATTTATGAGAGTAAGTATGAAACATTTGATCATGAATCAGCATCCTCAAACTAGTCCCATGGAACTGGCCTTTCCCCTGGAAGAAACATATGGGGGTGTTATCCAATGGCACACATTTTCACAGGTTCACATTATTTATTTCTAAAATTATCTATTTCATTTGAGACAAAGAACACATAGAGTTAAAAAATGTTAATCATATCACCATTCAGAGGTGGTCACAGTCAACAGTTTGATGTACATTCTTTTTGATCTATGTCTGTTTATCACATACTGTATATCTAAATGTCAAAGAAGAAATGCAAATATTTAGATATACTTTTCTGAATGTGCTCCTTTGTCTTTTACTTTTATTAACTTATTTTGGGTGACTTCAAGTGTTCTATATTCCTGGTGGGATTAGATCAGAAAACATAGCTTGATCCTATGATAATCAAAGTTTCCTACCTAATTTTCTTTTCCAGAAATACTTGCACACAAGGTACAGACCACATATCACATAGAGCAGACAAAAAAACTTATCATGAACTTGTCATTTAATCAGTATGCTTCAGTATCACAATTTTATGTCCTTACACACTATTTCATTTGGGGTCATTTTAGGGAGAACCATCTTGGTTTCAAGAAATACCCTTGCTCAAGGCTCCTCAATGAAAAAGTGCTTCATTGCAGTGATACATGTGGGCTGGTGCCGGACCCTTAAATGGCTGTGGCCATTTAAGGCAGCCCTAGGACAGTTGCTTCTCTCTGCACATCTGTTGCATTCTCTTCTTTTTACTACCAGCGTCCTTCCTAATAACTTTTGTCTCTGTTATGTGATGACCGTCTCTGCCTAGATTAATGCACTGTGGGAACGCTTAACCCATCGTTTTGGTTCTGTCTCTGTAACCAACAGCTCTAGTCTCTTGATTTGCTGTTGTCTGTGCTCATCACTTTATGCCTGACCATTCAGTCCGTTCACCTCTGGCAGGGTGAGGTCAGGTTCACATGGTGTAAAAGTTGGCCTCACTGCTCAGCAAGAACTATAGGTGAGGCAGATACTTTAGAAGGGCATATGGTCAAGCATGCAGTAATCAACAATTCTAATACAAATATCTCTGCAGTTGGCTAATAAATTCCCAAAAGTCAAATCCTTGACCCAGACTATACACATTTAAAGAGCTTTTGGTGTATATTGCCAAATCCCTCTCTAAAAATGTATTCATTTATGTTCTTACCTGCAGAATTACTTACCTTCCCCTGCCCCTGCTTCAGTGTCGTGTATTGTACTATCACTATTTCATTTTGATATTTTTTATTTTTGAATCTTTAAGAGAGAAATTTAGTAGATAAATAATTATGAGACATAAATTTTGTTTTACCAATATCATTGTTGAGTACAGGCTCAAAGTGTCCAACCCTTTGTGACCCCATGGACGGTGGCCCACCAGGCTCCTCTGTCCATGGGATTATCCAGGCAAGAATACTGGAGTAGGTTTCCATTTCCTCCTCTAGGGAATCTTCCTGACCCAGGGATCGAACCTGTGTCTCTTGTATCTCCTACATTGGCAGGCAGATTCTTTACCACTAGCACCATCTGGGAAGCCTGTGTATAAGTAGGGGACAATTAAATCAACCCCACTAGCTAGAGTTGTGATGTAGATTCCATGCACCGCAACACATAAAACCAACATCATCAACCCACTTTAAAATGACAAAGAAGTGTCCTGGGTTCCTTAAGAAATGCATTCCCTTATTTACTAATGAACTGGAAACCCATAAAAAGCATATAAGCATTTTATATGCTTATGGGCCTTTTTTTTTCCTTTTGTGATATATATGTTTATATTTTTCCTAATACGTTTTTTATCTTTTTTCTCATTGATTCATAATTCTTCATCTACTATTTTACTCCTAAGTATATTTTCCAGAGAAATTCTTGTATTTGTGCAACTGTTCATATAAATGTATATGGTGGTTTTAGTCCCTAAGTAGTGTCCAACTCTTGTGACCCCATGGGCTATAGACTGCCAGGCTCCTCTGTCCATGGGATTGCCTAGGCAAGAATACTGGAGTAGGTTGCAATTTCCTTCTCCAGGGGATCTTCTCAACCCAGGAATCGAACCCAGGTCTCCTGCATTGCAGGCAGATTCTTTATCAACTGAACTATGAGGGAACCCCATAAATGTATATAGATGTTCATAAGTGGCATTTTCTGAACAGTGATAAACTGAGAACCAATACATGGAAGCAACCTAAATGTCCATCCACAGATGAATGGATAAAGAAAAAGTGGTGTATATATACACAATGGAATATTACTCAGCCATGAAAGAGTGTAATAATGCCATTAGCAGCAACATAGATGTACCTAGAGATTATCCTAATAAGTGAAGTAAGTCAGAAAGAGACATCATATGATATCAGTCACATGTGGAACCTAAAATATGACACAAATGAACTTATCTACAAAAAAGACACAGATTCACAGACATAGAGAACAGACTTGCAGTTGCCAAGGGGGAGGGATGTATTGTGAGTTTGGGATTCGTAGATGCAAACTAATACATATATAATGGAGAAACAACAATGTCCTGCTGTATAGCACAGGGAACTATAGTCAGTATCCTGTAATAAACCATAGTGAAAAAATATGAAAAAATATATACATATGTATATGTAACTGAATCACTTTGCTGTATACCAGACTAACATAATATTGTAAACCAAGTACACTTCAATAAAATAAGGAAAAAAGAGAAATGAATTTTTTAAAATTGTGAAGTTATTCAACTAGACAGCCATAAAAATAAATGAATTGCAGTTATGTTTTAGTTATCTACAGTTGTACAACAAACTACCTTGATACTTAGTGGCTGAGAGCAACAGAACCTTTTTATACTAGAATTATTACTTTTTATAATTCTTTGTGTTGACTTGTTTATTGCTAGTTTTTGCCTGGGCTCATTCATGAGGCCACATGTAGCTGGCAGGTCAGTGCGGACTGGACTCAGCAGCCACAGCTGGGACAATAGGACCTCTCTTTCCACATGCCTGGATTTCTTTGCAGCATGGTGGTCTCAGAGCAGTGTAAAGAGAATGAAAGCAGGAGATGCAATCCCTGGAAGTTGTATAGCATCAGTTCTGCTGTGTTCTGTTGGTCAAAAGAGTTACTAGATAATCCCAGGTTTAAGGAGTGAGGAAATGGGCTCCACCATTGGATGGAAGGCATAGTAAAATGACATAACAAATGAGACTGAACAAAAGGAGGAATGACTCATGGAGGCCATTATTTTAACACTCTACTATAATAATGTTTGCATGTTTTGTGATTATACTGTTCTTACTCTCAATTCTGTCCAGTTTTCTATAACTGTCCTGAAATTCAAGGGATTGTTTATTTTTTAATATGGACTTTCTGAGTTTTAGGAGGGTGCCTCCCAATAATTTCCTGGATCCTGACATGCTGGAAAGAAAAATCACTAATATCTGCATTTCATATCTGCCTGGCTATATTTTTTAAGATCTCAGTAGTCCCTGTAATGGTTTGTTTTAATGTGTCAGCTTGTCTAGGCTACAGTACCTAAATGTATGGTCAAACATATCTGGATGTTGCTGTGCAGGTGTTTTTTAGATGAGATTAATATTTAAATTGCTTCCCTGGTGGCTCAGTGGTAAGGAATCCACATGCTAACAGAAGACATGGGTTTGATCCCTGGACTGGGACAATCCCTGGGAAGGAAATGGCAACTCACTCCCATATTCTTGCCTGGGAAATTCCACAGACAGAGGAGCCTGGTGGGTTATAATCCATGGGGTCACAAAAGGGTCAGGCATAACTTAGCAACTAAACAATAACATTTAAATCGGTGGGCATACAGTAAAGCAGGTTATCCTCCACAGTGTGGTGGGCCTAATCCCATTAGTAGAAGACCTTAACAGAGTGAAGTAAGCCAGAAAGAAAAACACCAATACAGTATACTAACACATATATATGGAATTTAGAAAGATGGTAACGATAACCCTATATGTGAGACAGCAAAAGAGACACAGATGTATAGAACAGTCTTTTGGACTCTGTGGGAGAGGGAGAGGGTGGGATGATTTGGGAGAATGGCATTGAAACATGCATAATACCATATGAAAAATGAATCACCAGTCCAGGTTCAATGCAGGATACAGGATGCTTGGGGCTGGTGCACTGGGATGACCCAGAGAGATGGTACAGGGAGGGAGGTGGGAGGGGGGTTCAGGATGGGGAGCACGTGTACACCTGTGGCAGATTCATGTTGATGTATGGCAAAACCAATACAATATTGTAAAGTAAAAAAAAAAAAATAATAAAGTTGGTAGAGTGTCTGACCCTTTCAATTTAAGATCACTCTGCTGATTTTTCTGATGTGGAAGAAAAAAAAAGAAAGAAGACCTTAAGAAAAAAATCTGACATCCCTTGAGGAGGAATTCTACCAGCTGCTGATCTTTGAACTCGAGTTATAGCATCAACTCTTTCTTGGATTACAACTGGTTCTGTTTTTCTGAAGAACCCTGACTAACATATTCTCCTCAAAGAAACTGCTTTTCTCCTCTAGTTTAATCTCCTTATCTTTATGTTATTTTATTCTTTCCCTGCTCCTGCTCTGATCGTGTGAGTAATGAAGCCCTCCAGTTCCACCTTATTTCTGTGAGTGAATTTGGTTCCAGGCACATATCCATTTAATTTCCTTTTAATGTTAATTTTCCTTTTAATTTCCCTTTTAACCTTTGGGTATGCAATGTAAATGTGAATTATGAGTGTGATATGAATAAAGGATCTCTTTCTTTTTGTTTATTAATAAATTGACCTTTTTTTCCTGTGGTGGAATTTATAATTTGTATCTTGAATTCTAAATATATCTGGAAAGAGCTTCTTTTCCTGAAGTATCTGACAAAACTTCAGAAATATGTCTGCCTGGAATGTAGATGCAATGCCAGAGGTGATGCAGCCATTGTACGATCATGAAGAAGAAAACCAAACTCTGAGTTTGGAATGGCAAGAAGATAGAGTTAACATGGTCCCTAATAGAAATATTGAGCCTTAGACTACCTACTCCCATATTTTTTGTTATTTGGCAAAAATAAGTATTTTCCAGTTAAATCAGTTTAGTTTGGCTTTTCTCTGGAAAGCAGACTAATAGAATCTTAGCTGACATAAAAGATGTTTCAGAATCTAGAAAACAAATAAATGAACAATACAAACATTGAAGCCAAGAATTTCAGTGCTATTCTTAGCATTCATATTTTTGAAATTTTTAATTATTCACAAGGATTTATGTTTATTGTCTCTTTTCATCTTCATTGTAGTCCTGGAGAGAAAAACAATTTTTATTATCCCCAGAATACAGACAAGGAATACGAGGCTCAGAAAAATCATGATGTGTGATTCTTTTTAAAACCAGGCATGTTATTATGCAGAGATCAGACTCTGGCTTCTCAGTGATTTATTTGTCTATAATTCCTGGCACATGGTAGGTACTCATTAAATGAATGAATGAATGGTATACAAAAAAAAATTAGTTCAGAACCTGGCATATACTGTGTGTTAAATAAATAGATGTTAATAACAATAGTAATAACATTATGTTAACTTCTTGCCTCTTAACTTACAGAAGCCCATGAATTTTTCTTTTTATTCCTTTAATTTTTGAATGCATTGGGTCTTAGTTGCAGCACATGGGATCTTTTGTTGTGGTACGTGGTCTTCTATCTAGCTGTAGCTCATGGACTCAGTAGTTGCCAGCTCAGGCTTAGTTGGCTGTGGCATGTGGGGTCTTAATTCCCCAACGGGGGATCGAATTATATCCCTTTGCAAGGCAAGGTGGATTCTTAACCTCTGGACCACCAGGGAAATCCTAGGCCTATGAATTTTATCTCTTTTAAGTACAGACTGCAAGCTTGCCTCTTGTGCATGAACAGCGCCAACAAAGGCTTCCTTTGCCAAGTGATAAGAGAAATTAATTTATTCATTCTCCAAAGAAAGCTGTAACAAACACACAAAGCTTAGATAAGAAATTTCAAAGTTAGGTCCCTTTGGATTAAGAATTGCTGTTGTTTAGTTACTAAGTCATGTTCAATTCTTTGTCGATCCCGTGGACTATAGCCCACCAGGCTTCTCTGTTCATGGGATTTCCCAGGCAGGAATACTGGAGTGGGTTGTCATTTCCTTCTCTGGGGGATCTTTCCAACCCAAGGATTGAACCTATCTCCTGCATTAGGCCACCAGGGAAGCCCTTGATTTAAGAATATTTCTTAGTAAAAGTGTTTATTTAATTAGCTAACCTCTCCTCCCCCAACTCCCTTTAAGTGTCTGACTGTCAGAATATAAAATGTAAATAACTATGACTCGATTCTTGACTAAGCTTCTTCTATGCTTAAAGGCAAAGATCTGGGTGTGACTTCCTTGTAATGTCTCTATTAAAATAATTATTATTTTGTAAACCACTCTGCACACACTATTTTATAAATTCTCACACCAACGCCACGAAGTAGCCGCTGTTACACTGTTTGACAGTTGTTGTTCAGATGCCTGGTCATGTCTGACTCTCTGCGATGCTATGGAGTGTAGCACACCGGGCTCTGATAGTTAAATGAACTTAAAGAGATTGATTGTGGGATCAACTCCTACCCTGAGCAAGTGGTCACCAGGGTGATAAAAAAGAGGAAATTATTTCAGTGAAATTTCACCCCTGCCCCTGGAGGCATAGTTCACAGCTCATGCCCTAGTCTGCTGATTACTCAATGGTGGTATCTTCGGATAGGAAAGGTGAGGACTTTGCAATATCTGCTGGAGAAAGTATTGATCACAGAGCAAATCAGGAGTGGGCTCAGTCCATACACTGAGAGCATTAAGCAGACATTACACCAATTTCAGTCACAGAACATGTAATCTGAATCTTTCAGACAAATTCGTTTACCAGCTGGCTTCTAAAGCTGTGACTTTCCCCTGGGTTTGCTATCAACTTCAGCTACATCTATAATGGTAAAAAAGTAGGAAATAATGTAATTACTTAGGAAAACCTGACCAAAAAAATAACCTAGGAAATTACAAATGCATAGACTTCCTTCCAGAGCTTTCTATAATATTAACAATGGTGTCTTACATTTGTAATATGCTTTACAATAAACCCTGCAACTTTTTTACAAGGACAAAGATCTAGGTTAATAAAGCTATTCTCTTGATTAGCTGAGTTACTTCAAGTTAATCAGTTAAGTTTTAAGTCTCCTCATCTATACAGTAATAATAGTACAAGTAATAAAACATCTCATTCAGCTGTTAGGATGCCAAAACAGATGTTATATGGGCAAGCCCTTTATAAATTTTTGTTGACCAAAAAATACAGTCGCAACCTGAAAGTAGAGAGTTATTTGGTGGGAATGTTAGGACATCTAGCCCAGGAGACAGGATCTCAGTAACTCTGAGAACTGTTCTAAGGAGGCTGGAGGGGGAGTCAGGCTATATACAAGTCTGCAATAAAAGTGAAAGTGAAAGTCGCTCAGTTGTGTCCAACTCTTTGTGACCCCATGGACTGTATGGTCCATGGAATTCTCCAGCCTAGAATGAGTAGGTAGCTTTTCCCTTCTCCAGGGGATCTTTCCAACCCAGGGATTGAACCCAGGTCTGCCCACATTGCAGGTAGATTCTTTATCAGCTGAGCCACAGGGAGCAGGCAATCTGCACATCAAAGGTCAGATATCAAGTTAAGGAATTTAGTGTTCTCTGTGTGGGAAGATGCAAGCTTCTGGGCTCCCTGAATTCATTCCTTTCATATGCACCTAGCTTTGGGAGCCCTCATTCACATTTGGAGGCTAGAAATTGCTGATGGTTGTGACATTTCTTGTTTATTGATATGGCAGGATATATTTTCATTTCACGATTTTAAAATGCTATAGAAATGTGGCACATTGTTCCTGCTCATCATTTTATTTCATCCTCACAACACCTCTGTAAGGCAGTTAAGGCGGACATCTCATACAAGCCTGGCAGCACTCAGCCACACTGCTGTGATAAATCCAGTCTACCCACCCAAGGCAATAAGGACAGGACAAGGGCCACGGACATTCCCATGACACAGAAACTCTCGGTCATGGTGGCACAGACCCAGACTCGTGTAATTACCATACTATGACAAGGCCAGTTAAACACAGGGACATGACAAATGGAAGGTACAGTTCGGGCCGAGGCAGAAAAGGAGAGATAACCTCAACAGAGGTAGATTACCTTTATTCAGGCAAGGAGGGGTGACAGTCAGCCTAACGGGAGAGGGACCAGGGAGGCTTCATATTTAAAGGGAGGTTTGTGGAAGCGATAAGGGGAAACGTTAGTCAGGCGGGACGTTTTGGGTATTCTTTAGTTGAGATGGCATTTGTAGTTGAATAGGTGGTGGGAGGTTTTGGGCAGGGGGTGATAAGCCCTCTGGGCAGAGGGTGATAAGTCCTGGGTAGATGCAACAGGCCCGGATCATTAGGGTGGGACCTAAAATTCGGTTTTGTTTTCCCTGAAGTTAAATGATTCAGCAAGGGCCTTTGAGACCATTGTTTTCTTTTCCAGGCCCAAAGACTCCTTCAGTGTGTCTCAAAATTGACACAGCCACCCCATACACAATATCACAGACAAGAAACACAAATACACATATATACTTGTACAAATGAGGGAAACTGAGGTTAGATAATTTAGATGATTTGCCTAAGGCCATCATAAATAATAGATCCAAGACGTGAGATAAGGAGTTATACTCCAAAGAACCGAGCCTTTATTGCAACACCAGCCTAATTTCAAAAAGTATCATATACCCCAATACCAACCACTATTCTCATGTATCATGTGAATCAGCCTGCTCTTTGCTGAGGTGTGGGAAGATCTGCTGGAGAAGGGATAGGCTACCCACTCCAGTATTCTTGGGCTTCCCTTGTGGCTCCGCTGGTGAAGAATCCACCTGCAATGTGTTAGAACTAGCTTTGATCCCTGGGTTGGGAAGATCTCCTGGAGAAGGGAAAGGCTATCCACTCCAGTATTCTGGCCTGGAGAATTCCATGGACTGTATAGTACTTGGGGTCACAAAGAGTCGGACAGGACTGAGCGACTTTCACTTTCACTTGTTGATCAGAGTTTACAGTGTAAGCTTCTTGCCATAGATATTCTATTCTCTTTCTAAAATACTTTGGCCAGAGAAGTCTAATGATCATGAAACTAAGAGTAATCATCAGTTAGATCCATTAAATTACAACTTGCTTAATAAGTAATGAACTGTAGACTGCCTTCACTGACCAAGTTTGCTATGATGGTTTTTACAAAGACTTGTATGTCTTTCAAGCATCATAAACCTGGTTTGGTAACTATCACAGAATTTCAAAACTAAGAGATGATCTTTATAACTCCCTTATATTAGAGAAGAATTCAGAGGAGTTAACTGACTTCTCCTAGGTTGCATAGCTGATCTGTGACAGAGCTAGAGCAGAACTAGGTCTTGCATAGTCATCTGAGATGCCTTTCACTCCCTCTCCTCAACTCTGCACCCTCTTTAGAATTCAGCTAATGTGCCAATGAGGGGCCATGTCCTTGATGGGTGTGACAGGGAAGGTAAGCCTCTATAGCACAGTATACACTTTGAATGATAGGTGGAAACAAAGGGATATTACTTAGACCCTGAGAACATAACAGAACTGTCCATTGTGAAGCATTGGTTTGGTTTTTCTGTAGTATTAAGAGAAGGAATAAAAAGAGCCAAGAGGAAAAACCATTTGTTGCCAAGTCAGTAACTCACATCATGTGACATTTAAGCGATGAATGCCATATTTAAAAGAGAGGTTATAGCCTTGCATGAGGTGATCTATTGGCTAAGTAGGCTCTATGACATTTTGAAGAAGCAAAGAGTAGTAATTATCATACAATAGGTTGTTAATGAGGGCCCAGAAGGTAGCAGCTAAAAAGATACAGGAAAGCAGCATTAGCAAACTCACTGCCTGTAACCATAGCTAGATAAACCAGGAAACTTTAGCTTCTTCCCTGGAGGAGGGCATGGCAAACCACTCCAAGTAATTCTTGCATGAACAGTTCCATAGACAGAGGAGCCTGGTGAGCTGTGGTCCATGGGGTTGCAAAGAGTTGGATGCGACTGAAGTGTACCCACCCCCCACCACCTCTGAAAGAAGTTGTTGTGGGTCCAACCCAGCTGAACCATGTTAGGACACTCATCCTTACGAGAACTTGCATTTCCAGTTGGTCTGTTTGACTTAGAGTTGCATGACATGCTACATACCTGGACAAAATCCAGCTGGCTACCTTTCCTGTCGTTAAAGAGAAAGGCAAGGATATGACCAAAAAAATAAAGTAGTATTTATCTTTAAGTTACAGAATCAGGGCTCAAAGGATTATCCTCAAGCCTGATGTTTTTAATGAGGAACATAGGAGACAGAAAGGTGAGTTGAGTTTCTTCCATGAGGATGACTATGTGTGAGCAAAAGAGAATTAAGAAAAATAAATGACCACTTTTATTTAGAGCATTCTAGAACTTTCAACTGAAATGAACCACCAATCTTGCATTGCAAGAAATTAAGGATCAAAAGAGAAATAACTTGCCCAGATTCTGCAAGGTTAGTAGCTGACTGTGGGAACCCAGGTGTCCTACCTCCCAGCTTAGGGCTTTTCTGTAACTCTACAAAAAGATTCAAAGCTTACTAAGGGCAGATACTTTGTCCTTCCTTCTTCCCTTGTCCCATTTCTCTCTACTTTCTATTTACTCAGCATTTATTGAGAACTTACTGTGTACTGGGCACTATTCTAAGTTCTGGAGACACTGTGCTTGATGCACAGTTCCTTTCTTTCTCTCTCTGTTTCCCTAGTATGTGATAACTACCCAAACATTTTTTACATGAAATAATTATTTTATTGAAGAATTAATTTGCAATTTAATGATTACTAATATATGTAGATTTTCCATGTTTTATTGGTCATTCTGATTTTCTTTTCTTTGAATACTTTTTGCATATCTCTTTTACTCTTGGTTCCTAGGCCTTTTTAAAAAATTGCCGTATAGTTAATTTACAATGTTGTGATAGTTTCAGGTATACACAAAGTGATTCAGTTATCAGTTCAGTTCAGTTCAGCTCAGTCTCTCAGTCATGTCCGACTCTTTGCGACCCCATGGACTGCAGCAAGCCAGGCTTCCCTGTCCATCACCAACCCTCAGAGATTTCTCAAACTCATGTGCATTGAGTTGGTGATGCCATACAATCATCTCATTCTCTGTTGTCCCCTTCTCTTGCCTTCAATCTTTCCCAGCATTAGTGTCTTTTCAAATGAGTCAGTTCTTTGTATCAGGTGGCCTAAGTATTGGAGTTTCACCTTCAGCATCAGTCCTTCAATGAATATTCAGGACTGATTTCTTTTAGGATGGACTGGTTGGATCTCCTTGTAGTCCAAGGGACTCTCAAGAGTCTTCTCCAACACCACAGTTCAAAGGCATTCTTCAGCACTCAGCTTTCTTTATAGTCCAACTCTCACATCCATACATGACTACTGGGAAAACCATAGCTTTGACTAGACAAATCTTTGTTGGCAAAGTAATGTCTCCGCTTTTCATATGCTCTCTAGGTTGGTCATGGGAGAAGGCAATGGCACCCCACTCCAGTACTCTTGCCTGGAAAATCCAATGGATGGAGGAGCCTCGTAGGCTGCAGTCCATGGGGTCGCTAAGTTGGACATGACTGAGCGACTTCACTTTCACCTTTCGCTTTCATGCACTGGAGAAGGAAATGGCAACCCACTCCAGTGTTCTTGCCTGGTGAATCCCAGGGATGGGGGAGCCTGGTGGGCTGCCATCTATGGGGTCGCACAGAGTCGGACACGACTGAAGTGACTTAGCTTAACTTAGCTTAGATTGGTCATAGCTTTTCTTCCGAGGAGCAAACGTCTCTTACTTTCATGGTTGCAGTCACCATCTGCGGTGGTTTTGGAGTCCCCCAAAATAAAGTCTCTCACTATTTCCAATGTTTCTCCATCTATTTGCTATGACATGATGGGACTGGATGCCATGATCTTAGTTTTCTGAATGTTGAGCTTTAAGCCAACTTTTTCACTCTCCTCTTTCACTTTCATCAAGAAGCTCTTTAGTTCTTTTTCACTTTCTGCCATAAGGGTGATGTCATCTGCATATCTGAGGTTATCGATATTTCTCCCAGCAATCTTGATTCCAGCTTGTGCTTCATCCATCCTGGCTTTTCACATGATGTATTCCACATATAAGTTAAATAAGCAGGGTGATAATATACAGCCTTGACATATTCCTTTCCTGATTTGGAACCAGTCTGTTGTTCCATGTCCAGTTCTAACTGTTGCTTCTTGACCTGCATACAGATTTCTCAGGAAGCAGGTCAGGTGGCCTGGTATTCCCATCTCTTGAAGAATTTTTCACAGTTTGTTGTGATCCACACAGTCAAAGGCTTTGGTGTAGTCAATAAAGCAGAAGTAGATGTTTTTCTGGAACTCTCTTGCTTTTTGTATGATCCACCGGATGTTGGCAATTTGATTTCTGGTTCCTCTGCCTTTTCTAAATCCAGCTTGAACATCTTGGAGTTCACAGTTCATATAGTGTTGAAGCCTGGCTTGGAGAATTTTGAGCATTACTTTGCTAGCGTGTGAGATGAGTGTAATTGTGCAGTAGTTTGAGCATTCTTTGGCATTGCCTTTCTTTGGGATTGGAATGAAAACTGATCTTTTCTGGTCCTGTGGCTAGTGCTGAGTTTTCCAAATTTGCTGGCATATTGAGTGCAGCACTTTCACAGCATCATTTTTTAGAATTTAAAGGAGCTGAACTGGAATTCCATCACCTTCACTACCTTTGTTTGTAGTGATGTTTCCTAAGGCCCACTGGTCTTTGCATTCCAGGAATTCTGGTTCTAGGTGAGTGACCACACCATTGTGGCTCTCTGGGTCATGAAGATCTTTTTTGTATTGTATTGTATTTTTGTGTTCTTCTGCGTATTCTTGCCACCTTTTCTTAGTATCTTCTGCTTCTATTAGATACATTAGATACCATTTCTGTCCTTTATTGTGCCCATCTTTGCATGAAATGTTCCCTTGGTATCTCTAATTTTCTTGAAGAGATCTCTAGTCTTTCCTATTCTATTGTTTTCCTCTATTTCTTTGCATTGATCACTGAGGAAGGCTTTCTTGTCTCTCCTTGCCATTCTTTGGAACTCTGCATTCAAATGGGTATATCTTTCCTTTTCTCCTTTGCCTTTCACTTCTTTTCTCAGCTATTTGTAAGGCCTCCTCAGACAACCATTTTGCCTTTTTGTATTTCTGTTTCTTGGGGATGGTCTTGGTCACTGCCTCCTGTACAATGTCATTAACCTCTGTCCATAGTGCTTCAGGCACTCTGTCTATCAGATCTAATCCCTTGAATCTATTTGTCACTTCCACTGTATAATTGTAGGGGATTTGATTTAGGTCATCCCTGAATGGTCTAGTGGTTTTCCATACTTCCTTCAATTTAAGTCTGAATTTTGTAATAAGGAATTCATGATCTGAGCCACAGTTAGCTCCTGGTTTTGTTTTTGCTGACTGTATAGAGCTTCTCCAACTTTCACTGCAAAGAATATAATCAATCTGATTTCGATATTGACCATCTGGTGATGTCCAAGTGTAGAGTCTTCTCTTGTGTTGTTGGAAGAGGGTGTTTGCTATGACCAGTGCATTCTCTTGGCAATAGATAATTCTGCTATCCTTTGCCCTGCTTCATTTTGTACTCCAAGACCAAATTTGCCTGTTACTCCAGGTATCTCTTGATCCCACTTTTGCATTCCAGTCCCCTATGATGAAAAGGATATCTTTTTGGGGCGTTACTTCCAGAAGGTCTTGTAGATCTTCATAGAGCTATTCAGCTTCAGCTTCTTCAGCATTATTCATTGGGGGCATAGACTTGGATTACTGTGATATTGAATGGTTTGCCTTGGAAATGAAGAGAGACCATTCTGTCATTTTTGAGATTGCACCCAAAACCTGCATTTTGGACTCTTTTGTTGACTATGATGGCTACTCCATTTCTTCTATGGGATTCTTACCTGCATCAGTAGATATAATGGTCATCTGAGTTAAATTCATCCATTCCAGTCCATTTTACTTCACTGATTCCTAAAATGTTGATGCTCACTCTTGCCATATCCTGTTTGACCACTTCCAATTTACCTTGATTCATGGACATAATATTCCAGATTCCTATTCAATATTGTTCTTTACAGCATCGGACTTTACTCCCATCATCAGTTATATAAATATGTTATATAAATATATATATTAGATTATACATGGTTATATTCAGTTATATATATAATTATCACTTTTTAAAGACTTTGATACATTTAGAGGAAATAAGTTACTTTCCAAAATTTTTTGAAGATGTAGTGTCACATGTTGAAAGTATCAAGAATTTCTAATAGGACTTAAAGGGGGTATTAGTTTGTTGGACTCATTGTAACTACCCTAGTGTCACAACAAGAAAGGCAGCTAGTAACAATTTAGAAATAATTTTAATCCATGACAGCAGTTGATACTTCCTGCATTTATCCTGTAGCTTCACCAGTACAGAAAATTTTAACAGGGAACAAGGTAGAGTGTCTGCTTAAAATTTCAGGACAAATGACTCATGAAGATCAATTCATAATTTGGATTAGGGCAATATTATCTCTGCCAGCATTCACAGCCAAGGTGAATGACTTTGTATTGGAAATATCTCCTTGAAGAGTGTGATATAAACCCAAGATATGACTGCCAGCACTATTTTCATATTTCAGATTAATATGATCTTGGCATATTCAGAACAATAATGCTATTTGATTCTTCCAGTTAACTAATCCCTTATATTCTCTCTACTGCTTCCCAATGCCATCACACTCTGCTTTTTCATTTTGTGTCTTGATTTAGAAAGTTTTTTCCCTTCTCATCAGAGGCACATTACTCAGTACTAATTTTAACTTTGATGAAAAACCATGTGATGAAATGAATAAGCAAAGAGCTTCATTACTGAACCAGGCTTGATTTAAATTATTTAGTTAAAGCTATTTAATTCAGAAAAATGACCCAAATAAAAACTGGCAAAGAGAACAGGTCCAAAAATAAATATTCTAAGTGATATATTGATTCTTGCCCCCACTTATTGACAGTATTAATTTCTTATGGTTGAGATTTTCAGACACTTTGTGCTTTTTAAAGCAATTTTACATGTGTTTAAATTTTAAAATTGTTTTCATATTTTGCTGCTAATTCATTTCCTAGGAATCATGCCTACTCTGCAATATTCCCTCAAAGATGGAAATAACCTAAATGTAAAACAATAGAGAACTGGTTAAACAAAATTATTTTTGAGAAATATATATCAATTTCAGAAATATATATCTGTGAGGTGTTGTTAGGCTTAAAAAGCAGGTTAAAATGTAGTTTTTACAGTATGACTCTTTTGAGAATAATCTAACAAGTACAATAAAACCTAGAAAAGAACCTTAAAAATTCTACATTTGTTCAAACCTGTAGAATGTACAATACCTAGAATGAACTATAATATAAACTCTAGACTTTAGGTGAATATGATGTGTTAATGTAGGCTTATTAATTGTTACAAATATACCACTCTGGTGGGGAGTGCTGATATGTGGGAGGATATACACATATGGGACAAGGGATAAATGAGAAATCTATATTCCTTCCCTTAATTTTGCTGTGACTGATCTTAAAAAAGTCTTAATACAAAACAAACCCAAAAAACCTACTGCAAACATGCTACTTTTTCCTCAGGGCAGAGACTTGATCCCAAGTATAGAGTCTCAAGCCCCAGAGGTTTATTCTCAGACTTTGAAACCAAATGAAATTTGCTTGGCTAAATTTCAAAATTTCTTGGGAGTGGTGACTTATTTTCCTATTTTCTCCCTCTTTGAACCAGAATGTCTATAACGGATATCCTATTCATTGTATTATGGGAGCAGATAACTTGTTTCTTGAGTTCTACAGGCTCAAACAGGGAGGGAAATTGTGGCCCTGAATCGATAATATCCACAACTTTACCCAACTATACCTGATTTAATAAACAAAGTGCCTTGTTCAGTTCCTGGCTCATAGCAAGTGCTTGGTAATCTTACCTGGTGTTAATGTTGCTCTTGTTGTGAAATCACACTGGCAGGCTACAATCCCGTGCAAAGAATTGGACACGACTATGCGACTCAATTTCAGCATTGGGGTGAGTAGTTGTGGAGTCCTCTGATGTTAAGAAAGTGCATCTGATTCAACGTTTACTAGTAATAAGTATCAAAAGTCACAAAAACCAAATATTTCCACATGAGTAAGTACCTCCTGATATTGTTGGATTTTTACAGGCAACTGAGAACCCCAGGGAACCCTCAGGCTTCCCTGCCATTTTGGCTAGAAATGTACTCTGGGGTTGTTATTGTAGAGTGTCATTGTTTATTCCCTAAACTAGTATGGTTGAGCATTACCGTCCCTCTATCATTATCCCTTAATCGTCATCGTTATCCTCATAGTTGCTTTGTGAGAAAAGCAAATTTCCATTATTTTACTGAGACATTATTGGATATTGACATTTTAAGGACTTTCAACAGTGAAGACCATAATGTAATATCTTATGATAATGAATTGGTCCTTTATGTTGCTCCTTGTAATATTTCATATTCCAGTTTTAAAGTTATGTTTCTATGTTGTTTCAGGAGGTTTGAGAACTCTATTATCATAATTTCTTTAACTCCCTTTGGAATCATAGCTTCAGGTCATAGCTACCATCTCACTTGATGTTTTTCCTGGCAGGCTAGTCTTTTTCCTATACTGAATGACAGCAGGCACCAGCTATGTACAGTCCATAGCAATAGAGGCTACTACAGCTGTTTGGTTTTATATTCATTTCCCTTCCATCACATAAGCAAGCATAAATATCCCCTATAATCATTTAATTCTGTCTGTTATCAGAGTTATCCAGTGATGAAATAATGAGTCTTTCCAATGTTTTAAGCCTATTTCTTTTATTGCACTGTGATCCTGGGCTGAAACTAAGTTTCCAAGTTTATTTCTCAGGCATCTATGGTATGTGTTGGAGACTCTTAGAACAAAGAGCCCCAGAAGGAGGCCGTTGTGGGAGATTTTGTGGGTTTATATCAGTTTTTCTGAATTTGGTTTGATACCCTTCTCTCTTAACCGTGCTCTGAAGCAAAGTGACGGTGCCTTGTACATGGCTGAAAAGGACACCTGGAGAAGGGGGAGGAATAAGCCCCCAGAAAGCCAGTGGATACATGTCATGCTTCAGATAAGAGAAATGGTGATAACAGCTGAGAAATTATAACAACAATATTGATGGTGTGATAAAACAATTAATCTTGAATTTATTGAGTGGCTTCTAAGTACTTTACATGTGCAATAACCTTCCATGAACCTGGTAATTAAGTGTTCGTATGAATCCAAATTAGAAGATGAGGATTGAGTCCCAGGGAAATTATGGAACTTGCACCAGATCACCCAGTGAGTAATGTTGGAGGCTCTTAGCTATTGTTCATATAGCCTCCCTTTTGCTTGATAGTACTGTGTCACACCTACTGATGACAACTCATTCTATTTATGCGTGCGAGCGTGAGTCACTTCAGTCATGTTTGACTCTTTGTGACGCTATAGACTATAGTCTGCCAGGCTCCTCTGTCCATGGGATTCTCCAGACAAGAATACTGGAGTGGGTTGCCATGTCTTCTTCCAGGGAATCTTCCCGATCCAGAGATCAAACCCAAGTCTCTTGTGTCTCCTGAACTGGCAGGCGGGTTCTTTACTGCTAACACCACCTGGGAAGCCTTGATGACAATTTATTCTATTTACAAGAGTTGAGTCATTTGGAGTTGCAGAAAGATCAGCTGCTTTTTAGTCTGATAATTTCCAAAGAGTCTGTAGACACAAACCAGAGTGAGAAGCCTTGAGGAGTGCAGTGCACAAGGGGATGAGGACACCAGGACCAAGTGGTAGTCATTCCACAGCAAGCAACCTGAGTCAGACCAAGAATCGTTTCTAATACTTGGGGAGAAAGAAGAAATCGTTTTTGTTTTTGTTTTTGTTTTTTTCTAGCTGATGGTGTTCCTTGTGTGAAGAGAGTGACACACAGTTTCCACAGGATTAAAGCAATGGTTACCAATATTTTGGTGGGAGTAAGAAGATCCTGACTGGGTTGTTGTTTTTCAGTCACTCAGTCATGTCTGACTCTTTGCATTTCCACAGACTGCAACACGCCAGGCTTCCCTGTCCTTCACTATCTTCCAGAGTTTGCTCAAATGAGTCAGGGATGCCATCTCATCCTCTGTCATCCCCGTCTCCTCCTGCCTTCAATCTTTCCTAGCATCAGGGTCTTTTTCAATAAGTCAGCTCTTCGCATCAGGTGGCCCAAGTATTAAAGCTTCAGCTTCAGCATCTTGTTCCTGTGAATATTCAGGGTTCTTTTCTTTAGGATTGACTGGTTTGATCTCTTTGCTGTCCAAGGCACTCTCAAGAGTCTTCTCCAACATCACAGTTCAAAAGAATCAATTCTTCGGTGCTCAGCTTTCTTTATAGTCCAACTCTCACATCCATACATGACTACTGGAAACACCACAGCTTTCACTAGATGGACCTTTGTTGGCAAAGTAATGTCTCTGCTTTTCCATCTAACTTCTCCATTCAGGAGCTTTCATTCTTACTAGCACTGGGGATGCACCTACCTCCCCTCTCCTCACCTTTCCCTAGGTGAGGTGCTCTATCAAAGGAAGAAATGAACTTCCTTTCCACTCCAGTCACATTTCACAGACTCTGTCATAGAGACCAGAAGCGGGCATGACCACAGCCCACAAAGCAAAGTCGAGAAGGGGGAGCACTTTTGTTTTTCTTATCAAGGGGTGCTTTTTGTAACAGATGGAAAAGATCTCTCCTGATGGAAAAATTTTGAAAGATATTTTACCCTCTACTCCATTTTTTTTTCTGTATCAAATTTAGTAAAAAATTAGGACCAATAATTAAAATAATAAATTTATCATGTGATCTTGAGATGGTGACCCCTACTCTTGCAAGGAGCCTGTGATGCAAGCAGGTAGGTTGCACAGAAATGCTAAGTCCTTAATCCATACAATGAAGTGTTTTTGGACCCCCAAGCCTGATAAAATTGAATGATCAGTTGCTTTGTAATATAGGTCTGGTATGGACTTCCCCAGTGGTGCAGTGGTAAAGAATTTGCCTGCAATGCAGGAGATGCAGGAGACTTGGGTTAGATCCCTGGGTCAGGAAGAACCCCTGGAGGAGGGGATTACTGGCAACCAAGTCCAGTATTCCTGCCTGGGAGAATTCCATGAACAGAGGAGCCTGGCAGGCTATAGTCCATTGGATCACAAAAGAGTCAGACATGACTTAGCAATTGAGCACATCTGCACAAAGAGGATCAAAGAATTTATATTTAAAAGTCCTACCTCTTGATTAACCATTGCTGAACATTCTTAGAATCAAGCCTTCTCTCTTTCCTCAACTGTTGAATCTGCTAATCACATTCCACAAGGGCAAGAGAGCTTCCAAGTATAAAAAGGAAAATTATCTGCCATGTGCAAAGGCAAAAAATAAAGCCACCTCTGTTGCTTATTCCATTCCTAACAGTCCCAAGCTGCTGCTCATATAGAAATTTATGCTCTAAAAACTCCAGAATGAATTTGAAAACATCTCATGCTCCAGAAATCTGCCTCTAGAATTATTACAGAATTCTGCATTCTACAAACAAAGCCCCATTAATCCCCCTGTTGACTTGCTTCTTGCTGCACTTCTCTGGAGCTGTTTTGAGTGTACATACACACACACACACACACACAAAAGCACTGTAATATTTTATATAAATAAAGCAGGACTGGCTACCAAGTAGTGTCAAAGATCTTTACTCTTTGGCTGTGCTAAATGCCTATGACAACTTGGTTAGCCACTGAAAAATCACTCTAATGATATATTTGCAAGAAATGTCCCCAGTTGCCTTAGAAAAAAAGATCCAACCAGAAAAACACTTGATATTTCAGCCCCATCATGAAAGTAGATAGAATCCGCAGCTGAAAGATGCTTGTAAGACTACATGAGAAAGTCTGCAGAAAAAGTTCAGACAGAGATGAGGAAAGTGTTCTGAGCAGAAAGGAATATAGAGGTAAAGAGACCCAAAGACACTGCTCATAGAAAAAGCAGAAATCTGAGTGCTTATTTATTTCTTCATTCAACAAGTCAAATACTTGTTCTTTACCAGGCACTGCCCTAGGATAAAGGTTACAAGACGAATAAAACACAGCCCTTGGAACATATTCACTGAAATGTTACAGAAAACCCCAGATCGGATTAAGACAAATAAAATGGAAAAAAACCTAAATGAGAAATTGGGTCTGGACAAAGGAACATATTGAGGGCCATTTTTGCACAGGTCTCACTGTGGGACAAATCTTAAAAGCTGTACAGTCTATAGAAAGATGAAACACAAAACACCAGGTCTTATACCACTTAATTGGGACATTTTGTCCTAGAAGAGTGTACAAGAAGTTGATTGGGTGGAGCTTGATGGTGAGAAAAGACCAGCAGGGCTATGCACAGGCAGGATGGTGAGGAGCATTAAAGGGTGGTATCATGAGCTTTCCTACAGCTTCTAGGTCTCCATGGAGATAAAAAGTTTTGTCAAGATTTGACTCTCTGGTTCTCATACACCGGACTGTGATGGCTCAGCCATGGATGGCTACCACTTAAATGAAGTCACTTAAATATCCATTCAGACCACTTATGTAATCAGGTTGAATCTATTTCTAATGAAGAGAGGAAGGCTTCTAGCTGTTTGACAGCTCTTGAACCCTGATAGCACACTTATCACAAAGATTCCCCAGAAGCTGGCTCTGAGCAACTCTTCATATTTGCCATTTGATTAATTAAAGGCAAATGGCATAGAAGATTCACCCTAGCTGGGTTAATTTAAGAGTTTTTGGCTAATTTTGATTGGATTCTTTAGTAGGATAGGGAAGAGGAGAGGAAATAAAGGGACTGGAAGCAAGAGGAAGAGAGAAGAAATGTAATGTAAGAGTGGAGAACAAAAAGAGATCATTGGGTAGCAGATTTATCTCCTGTTTATTTGAATATGTGATTATTAGATCCTCAAGCTTCAGATGACTTTGATTTGATTTCATATCATCCTTATCCCATCCTCACTCCAAATAAGAAATTTCATTCAACAGTTGATGGGATTCTTTTGTTTTCTTAAAATCTGGTTTCTCTTGATAAACTCTGGGCAAATCTCAACAGGCTACCTCATATGTACAATACAATATTAAATGTAATTAGATTAGGTCAGTGGCATGACTTTAAAGAGTTTGAATACTAATAAAAGAATTGTGAGACCTTGGTTGGGAAGCTTCTTTACCTGTCTGAGCCTCAGTTTCCTAAGAGGGCTGGCTTGGATGATGGCTCACAGCTCTATTAACCCAACTGTATGATGTTCATTTCTGGGACAACTGAGTGCAACTGATACCTGTCTTTTTTTTTTTATCAATTATGAGTCTTTGTTTTGGTACAGTAATTTTTGCAGGTCCTAACAGCCTATTTTGTTGCCATAATACAATGCTGAAGAAAAAAATAAGCAACCATAATTCTAGGGAGATTTAGAATATTTATTTATCATGAAGCTAATTTTGAGTTATTATCTGGTTTAGGCCTATAAGTTTTACCTGGCCAAAATGAATTTAGGAGGTTGTGGGAAAATAATTTTCTGACTGCTTGCACAGGTATCCTTTGATATGACCCATCATTCTCCCCTGCTTTGTTTAAAATTTGCACCACTTGTAGTCTAAGATGCTAAGCCTCCAAACAAAAGCAGAGATGGAAAGCATGCTCAGGCAAAGAACTTGAGATAGTGTGAACAGGACTGTGAGAAACAGCATGCCAAGGACAAATTCAAATGTAAGCATTCGGAGGATTAGCATCCCAGGGACAAGCTTTTTCATTGTCTCCATTTTTGACTAATTAAAAGAAATCTTTAAAATGACACTGTAACTGGGAATTCATTTTCTCTCCCTTTGGAGAAAAATAGAAAGAAAAATCAGAAGCACCCAGAGGCAAACTACAGCAACAGCGACAGATATGAATCGGCAGTATACAGGATCCTTCAGGGTGGATTCCAGGAACTGAGTACAGGTCAAGAAGATCCTGAACTTGCAATTAATTATGTAGGAAGTACTCTCCTTGCTGCTAAGTAAACACATAATGGCCTCTGGCAAGGGAATTTGAATTCTCAGCTCTGAAGTGGTCAGGCCGGGCTGCCACATACATTTCAAACTGCGAAATGAAGAGTTTCCTAAGAGAGGTGCCCCTGTTTTGCATAAGGACTCTGCTCTAAGGATCTTAGCCTAAGGAAGGGGAACATGTTGGATCTTTGAGGCTGATGGGAAAAGTGGTGATTAGAAAGAATTGATTTGCAACCTTAAGTGAAAGGGAAAAGGGAGATGTAAACATGACCGGTTAACTGAAATTTCTTGCCCTTTCTCAAAGGAGAGTCCTTATTAGGGTGAGCAGTGCTGGGCTAAGTTGCCAAAGGGAGCCAAGCTTGTCAAAAGGGGATGATGGAGACTCATTGAGCCTGGTGACTGGGTAATAACAAAGTAATAGGAGACTCATGGAGGATATTCTAGGTCAATACAATGAACAGTAGTGGGGAGGGAGGCCTGTGGCCACATGACGGATTATCTCTACAACGTGTGCACTTACAACTATACTGTAAGACAGGGTGATGGAGGGATGAGAAAAGAGCAGATGAAGTACTCACAGAGCACAGAAGCAAAATCTGTGATCTTACTTTGGGAGAACCAAGAGAAACATCCCGAAGGAGGACCTGGAAGGAAGAGGGAAAGGACTTGGTAGGAAGAAGAGAGGCCATGCATTCCAGGTGGGAAGTACCATAGAGGCAACAATAGCATTAAAGCAGCAAGTCTGAATAATAGGAGTGACTTGGTACAGCTGAGAGATAGCACGTGAGATGGGAAAGATCGGAAATTGAGAATGGGTATTTGAGGTCAGAGTGTTATGATTTTTTGATGCAAAATTCATTTGCATCTATTTATTTGCATTTATTTAGATGCTTTATTTTGGCACCATAAGAAGGAGCATACAATTAGCATTGAAGGACATACGGAGACTGAGAACTGCTAGAGACAATAGTAGAGGTACAAGTTGACGTTGACCACAGAACAAGTTAAACAAGAGGGATGGATGTGAGAAACATCAGGAACCCGAGTGTACTGGATCTGATGGCTCATCCCACATGGGGACTAGGGGACAGGAGTTAAGAGATGGAGTTTTAAGTCTGGGTAAGCCGATGGCCCGCCATGCCATGAGCAGAGGTAGAGAATACAGAAAGGGGAGGAGGGTGGTCTGAGGATAGAGTTACATTCTGGGTGGGCTATGCATATAAGAACAGAGATATATACCCAAGAAACTGTTTTGGTTACATAAATGCAGACTTAGGAGCCATCCCAGAAGAACAACCTGGAAATGGAATTGGAGGCATCCCTCATAAAGGTGATAATTGAAGTCAAGATGGAAACAACAAGCACAGGTTAATGGAGGGAGAAGGGAAGAGGAATGTGCCAACATCCTGGGGATGACAACTATAGGGAGCAGGAAGAGGAAGGCATATGTGCTGAAAGATGGGGAAGAGGGACTGGAGAGGATGAATAACCAGAAGTCTAGACTTCAGGAAGCTGAGGGAAGGGACATTTTGAGGAGGGCTGAAGATGTTCACCAGGGCTCCACTGGGAAGCCAAGCGGACTGAATTCAGGTCCTAAAGAGGCATTAGTGATCTTCTAAAGAGTGGTGTCTGTTATATGGCAAGAGTGAGTATGGAGCTTAGACATGGAAGCAGTATGTGCTGTAATTAAAATATGAAGCTTTTTTCTTTATTTGTGGAGACAGTAGGTTGGGGATTGATATGCCATGGTGATAAATAAGGGCTTGGAAAGAGTAAATATTTATTCAAAATGGTACCTTTTTGTTTTCTTATTTCAAGCCTGAAAATCCACTTATGCTCATATAATCCAAAGTAAACTGAGCCAACAAACAAAACATTAATTGGGTTATACACGTGTTCATATCTCATTCTGCACAGAGAACAAAACCAAATACACCTAGAGAGGTGCAGCATTTCCACGGCTCAGATTTGCTGAATTCTATGTGTTGCATTTAGAAATGAGGGTAGTAAGTAGTGTGGACAATTCTGAAAGAGATGGGAATACCAGACCATCTCACCTGCCTCTTGAGAAACCTGTATGCAGGCCAGGAAGCAACAGTTAGAACTGGACATGTAGCAACAGACTGGTTCCAAATAGGAATAGCAGTACGTCAAGGCTGTATATTGTCACCTTGCTTATTTAACTTATATGCAGTGTACATCATGAGAAACGCTGGGCTGGAGGAAGCACAAGCTGGAATCAAGATTGCCGGGAGAAATATCAATAACCTCAGATATGCAGATGACACCACCCTTATGCCAGAAAGTGAAGAAGAACTAAAGAGCCTCTTGATGAAAGTGAAAGAGGAGAGTGAAAATGTTGGCTTAAAGCTCAACATTCAGAAAACTAAGATTATGGCATCCAGTCCCATCACTTCATGGCAAATAGATGGGGAAACACAGGAAACAGTGGCTGACTTTATTTTTCTGGGCTCTAAAATCACTGAGGATGGTGATTGCAGCCATGAAATTTAAAGATGCTTCCTCCTTGGAAGGAAAGTTATGACCAACCTAGATAGCATATTCAAAAGCAGAGACATTACTTTGCCAACAAAGGTCCATCTAGTCAAGGCTATGTTTTTTCCAGTGGTCATGTATGGATGTAAGAGTTGTACTGTGAAGAAAGCTGAGCACCGAAGAATTGATGCTTTTGAACTTTGGTGTTGGAGAAGACTCTTGAGATTCCCTTGGACTGCAAGGAGATCCAACCAGTCCATCCTAAAGGAGATCAGTCCTGGGTGTTCATTGGAAGGACTGATGTTGAAGCTGAAACTCCAATACTTTGGCCACCTGATGGGAAGAGCTGAGTCATTTGAAAAGACCCTGATGCTGGGAAAGATTGAGGGCAGGAGGAGAAGGGGACGACAGAGGATCAGATGGCTGGATGGCATCCCCAACTCAATGGACATGAGTTTGGGTGGACTCCAGGAGTTGGTGATGGACAGGGAGGCGTGGCGTGCTGTGGTTCATGGGGTTGCAAAGAGTTGGACAAGACTGATCAACTGAACTGAACTGAACTGAACTGGATTACTGTGGGTAGCAGACTGCCCCTCTCTGCTTTTGTTGACCTAACATTTTGTCTCAGGTGTGGTGTGACTGGCATAACCTAAAATGCTCAGAACCAGTCTTCAAATTCAATTCTGCAGAGCTGAGATGGGAAGGAGCATGCACCATGAAATCTGAAGGTCTGTGTTTAGGTTCCAGCTCTGCTATTGACCTGCCACTGACTCCACGTTAGTTCAGTCTCCCCTGTTCTTTCTTTCTTTGTCTACTAATTGAGCCCCTTAGTACCTTCCAGGCACTTAATCAAGGATTATACAAAATTTCACTTAACTCTGTCAACAAACCCGGAGAGGAAGGGAAACAACCTTCGTTTCACAAATAGAAACTTAAGTTAATTTGATCTAAAGCCAAATAAAATACGTGGGATTATCTTTCTCTCTGGTTCCCTACCCAATTCTTACTTTTCCTGCAATATTTTTCTATTTATTTTTCTCTTACTTGTTTATAGTCTGTCTTCTCCACTAGACTGAAAGCTCTCATAGGGAAGGAAATTTCCTGTTTTTTATATGCTATATCCTCAGTATGTGAAACACTTACTGAGTGCTTGATGAATATGTGTTAAATGAAAAGCTGCACTGAACATACAAATACACTTACATTGACATGTAACCAATATGAATATATGTATTGGAATAGATACAAAGGTATATGTTAGATATAGCATTCACATCAAATGAGACTAGATCCTCAAGCTTATTTTATTCTATTCCTTGCAAAGTATAGAATTGCAAATGCAAAAATGGAACCATAAATATTCTGATATGTCCCATTGGAATTCTTCCATGGTTGTACTGTTTTATCAACTATCTCAGGAATTCTTTCCTTATTATTTTCCTACTAAGTCCATGAAGGGTTAACATTTGGGAAATCCTGTTCTGTTGACCTGGGAAGCCAAAATAATCCCATTTGAGCCACTGAAAATTATAAACCTTTACAAATGGAAGATAGTTTTTGTTGTTGTTGTTGTTGTTGTTCAAGTGAAAGAAGAGGGAAAGAGAGAGAAGAGGCTGAAGACATTTTATGGAGGAGGATACTCAAATCCATGGGCTAGATAAATTGTTCAAGGTCACTGAGCAAATGAGTGTGGAGTAGAGACTAGCATCAGTTCTCAGTCTTAAACTCCTTGAGTGTGGTATCAGTGCTCCTCAATCTGTTGCCTAAAAGCATAGCCTGGAGCTTTGATAAAATGAGTGACTCCACATTCATGTGTTATGAGTTAATTGGTCTGCAACGGGACCTTAGCATTTGTATGTTTTCAAAGTCAGGTATGCATCCGGGGTTGAGAACCACTAAATCATATGTTGCCCTTCTCAGTACATTACCCAGATATTGCCATGTCTGGATCTTTGAGAATATTCAACTTGCTTATCCATACTGTTGCAAGAAAAGCATAATTGGTTCATGCTGATCATACAGACCAGGAGAAATGTTGGGTTTATTGTCAATTGGAGGAGCACTGGATTGTCATTCCCATAGCTACTGGGTTTTACTTTTTTCTCTTGGAGCTTTTGGGGGGAAATTTAAGGGAAGAAAAATGGTGAGAAAAGAGAAACAAGATTAGGGTAGCAGTCAAGTATTTGTGGGAGGCTGGTATGGAGGGACAGTAATAGTTGGGAAAAAAGCTAGAAAAAAGTTCCATTGAAATATATTGTAAGGGCTCTTTCCTACCTTTCTTCTCCAAGATGGATAATGTTTTATGTGATGTTATTATGTGAGCAAAAGTTATTTTGTGGAACAGAGATAGCCTCCAAGCACAGTAAAGGAAAAGTCTGAAGGTAATATTAACAAGCATATAATTACCTTATTTCTAAATTCCATATATATGCGTTAGTATACTGTATTGGTGTTTTTCTTTCTGGCTTACTTCACTCTGTATAATAGGCTCCAGTTTCATCCACCTCATTAGAACTGATTCAAATGTATTCTTTTTAATGGCTGAGTAATATTCCATTGTGTATATGTACCAAAGCTTTCTTATCCTTTCATCTGCTGATGGACATCTAGGTTTCTTCCATGTCCTGGCTATTATAAACAGTGCTGTGATGAACATTGGGGTACACGTGTCTCTTTCAATTCTGGTTTCCTTGGTGTGTATGCCCAGCAGTGGGATTGCTGGGTCGTATGGCAGTTCTATTTCCAGTTTTTTAAGGAATCTCCACACTGTTCTCCATAGTGGCTGTACTAGTTTGCATTCCCACCAACAGTGTAAGAGATACAATATTGTAAAGTTAAAAAAATAATAATAATTTAAAACAACAACAACAACAAAAATATAACTAGTACCTGATTTTCTAGGATGAAAAATGCAGGTTAAAAAATCCTCAAGGATTTTAAAACAATTTTTATAAATGGTAGAGAATACACAGAGAAAATACTAGTTTGTACATAGAAATAAGTCAGTTTATGAATATTTTAGAATTGAATGTGGAACATTTAGAGATTTTGAATGATCTATTTTCTATCACAATCTGTAAGAAAAATGATTAAAGACTACTTATTTGCTGAAAACAAACAAACAAACAACAACAACAACAAACAGGAGTATCAGACAAGGTGGAGAGAAGGAAGGCTTTAGACCAGAATTAGAAAACAATTCCCATCCCCAAGGCTTCCAGATCAAGACCCAGATTAAGAGAAATGATGCTTAAATACTGAGCTTCCCCAAGAATTCTGTGTTTGGATGTAGCTTATAGAGACTATTTAGCATTTCCTTAATTAACAGACCAGATACAATTTCTAAATGTGCTGAATTAACCTACTGTGTTCCTTGTTTTCTCTGGACTAACCAGTTACTAACCAGTTACCTCATAGGGCTGACTTTTGTTTTGTCCTGGCCTAAACCCTTCAGTGTATCTAGCTTTTTGCTTCATCATCCTTCCTTGTCATATTTTCACCTCTTCTCCTGGGGAATCTTATTAAAAATTCCCTAAGTTACCTCATTTCTTGAGGCACGCTTCACTTTCTCATATACTGACCCTTTTGAGGAATGCCAATCAAAGGCAGAAACTGGACAATCGGGCAGTACAGGATGATATCTGCAATTTAAAACAGTGCTAATGAGAGACCTACTGTAAACTGAATTCAGATCTGATAGGAAAGTATTTAAGTTAAATTCAAGAGTCTTTCTACTCTTCTTGAGTAAATAAGCAGACTTTTGGAGGTTGATTTCTCACCCGTTAAGTCTCTAGAGTACCAATGAGTACACTAAGCCAGGCATGTGTATCTATCAAATGCCCCCTGCCCCCACCAGGGCTAGTTATGAGGCTTTCCAAGCTCTCATCTTATTCCCAAGGACTAGCCAAATCCTAGGAGGCTGTGGGTCAATGTGTCACTCTGCCAGCTTGAGGCGGCAAGAATCTGCTATCAGAAGGCATTTTCTGTGAGTCAACATCACCCCTCCCTGGAGGGTTCAATACTGACAGGTGCTCCCAGAAGAGGTCCTTAGGAAAAGGTAATTTGATGACACCACTGAAACTTGGTAACTGGAGGCCTAAGGTGGAAATGCAAATTTATTAACATAGCCTAAAAGCCCGCAAAACAATGTCAGGCTAAAAAAAAAGCTGAAATTTACCTCGTTGCTTGTTATCTTGGGTCTTGAATACTACCTTCATTGATCTTCTTCCTCTCACGAAACTGTTGTCTTCACTTTAACGGCCAGATTCTCAGAGAATTGACCTGGCTGTGCTTTCTCTTTCTCCAGAGCCCTGTATCTCATACTCATTTCATTTGACCTCTGTTGCCATTATTCTTTGAAAATTCCACCTTAGGGGATAAGAACTGCTCTTAATGCTGATTTGAGCCTCGGTCAGTATTTTGTACATGGTAGGGATTTAATGAATGTTTTAATTTTAACAAATGTGTTGGCTATTCATTATGTTATCAGAGGCCACTGATGACTTCCTAATTAATACATTTTTTTTCTTCACTGACTCTCTAAGAGATGCTATTGCCTCACCTGTCATTCTTGAAACTGCCCCTATCTCCACAGGGTGTGTAGTAAAATGACCAGGAGGTTGTGAAACCAAATGACCTTTGTGGAATCCTTAATACAGTGCTTACAATCTGTGTGTGACTTTGGTGAAGTCATAATCATTCTTTTATTATTATTAATTTTATTGGAATATAGTTGTTTTACAGTGCTGTGTTCATTTCTACTGTACAGCAAAGTGAATCAGCTATATGTTTACATATATTCCCCTCTTTTTTGGATTTCTTTCCCATTTAGGTCATCACAGAGCATAGAGTTCCCTGTGCTATACAGTAGGTTTTCATTAGTTATTTTATAGATAGCAGTGTATATACGTCAATTCTAATCTCCCAGTTCATCCCACTTGCTCCCTTTCCACCTTGGTATCTATGTGTTCATTCTCGGTGTTATTTGACTCTATTTCTGCTTTGCAAATAAGATCATCTATAGCATTTTTCTAGATTCCACACATACGCATTAATATACAATATTCGTTTTTCTCTTTCTGTGAAGTCACGGCTAAGTCACTTTAGTCGTGTCTGACTCTGTGCGACCCTATAGACAGCAGCCCACCAGGCTCCCCCATCCCTGGGATTCTCCAGGCAAGAATACTGGAGTGGGTTGCCATTTCCTTCTCCAGTGCATGAAAGTGAAAAGTGAAAGTGAAGTCGCTCAGTCGTGTCCAACTCTAGCGACCCCATGGACTGCAGCCTACCAGGCTCTTCCGCCCATGGGATTTTCCAGGCAAGAGTACTGGAGTGGGGTGCCATTGCCTTCTCCACTGTGAAGTCACAGTCTTTTCAATCTCACTTCTTTCCTCTATAAATTCCTTTTTACCTGACAGAATTGGGATGAAGATCAAATGGGTGGGGGGGGGGGTAAAATTAATGATAAGCGTATATGCAAGTACCCAGCAAGGGGCAGCTTGGATGAGGAGAAGGGATGGGTCATGCATCTGTGGAGAGAAACACTCCCAAGCACAGACACAGCTAGTGCAACAACACTATGGAGAGAAATAATCTGCTTACACAAGGTGAGACAATGGACTGATGTGGTTTGAGTAGGGGTGCGAGGGCAAGAGTGATATGAGTCTGAAAAAATAAACAAGGGACAGATTATATAGAAACGGTAGAAATTTAATTTTTATTCTAAGTGCAGTGGTGTATCATTTGAAACTTTTGAGTAAGGGAAACCATTTAAAAAACAATTTAAATTTTTAAAATATCACAGTTGCCACTTTGTCAGGAGAGACAATAGTGGGGCCAGCACAAAAGCAGTGAGATGATTTAGGAGGTGTTGCAGTCACCCCAAGGTTGATTGAAGAGGGCTTCCCTTAGGGAGGCAATCATGGAGATGAAAACAGTGGACACATAAGGATATGCTGTTGAGGAGGAACCAACAGTCAAATATAAGTGCTTTTACTGACATGTAGGGCTTCCCTGGTGGCTCAGCAGTAAAGGAATCCCCTCAATGCAGGAGACATGGGTTTGATTCCTGGGTTGGGAAGATCCCCTAGAGAAAGAAATGGCAACCCATTCCATTGTTCTTAACTGGGAAATTCCATGGACAGAGGAGCCTGGTGGGCTACAGTGGGGCTGCAAGAGTCAGACACGACTTATCAACAAAGCCGCCACCACCACCAGACATTTAATACTCCTCACAATTTGGCTACAACTGTCTATTGTAACTTTTACTTACACTCCACTCCTTACATGGCCCTTGGTGCCACCCAAGCTACGGTTCAATTAATCCCCTTAGTCATTCCTGCACCCAGGCCTCCTTAACATCTCCTCATTAAAATGCCCTCGCTATATAAGTACTCTTTAAACTTTCTAATTATGAACATAATATGTGCATGTTTATTTTATAAATTGTATGCATGCATATTATTAGTTCATATGGTAAATATTAGTTAAGCTTTATTTTTAAAAAGTGTAAAATAAACAGTGAGTGCACATGAAAGTTCTAGTAATTTCTTCCTCCTCTCCAAGGGGTGTCCGGTGAAACTCACCCCACCCTGCCTCTGGCTAAGCACTTCTCACTTGGTGAACACATCTCTAGGCTATCAATCCCTACTGACTCTTTAAGATTTAACTCAAGCTGCCTTTCCTATGGAAGTAACCACTCATGCTTTCACTCTGAAGTGCTATAAACACTTGAATTCTACCACCTTCATTAAACCGAGCATTTATCACTCACCGTTTGCAGTACTGTGCCCTGTCACGTCCTGTCTTTCCTCACCTGGACTACAGGCTCCTTGAGACCACTGACTAATGTCTTAGACTCCTTTTAAGTTATGATATTTGTTGACTGGAGGACGAACCTAATAATAAAAAGCAAACTATTTTAGTCATGGACATCAAAGATCATTCATTAATTCAATAAAAATGACCACTGAGTGTCTAATACAGAACAAGCATCCAAGTTGCTGGGTATCAAGAAACGACATGAGTGGCAAGGTCTCTTTTCTCATAAGAGAGAAAGGAGGGAGACATTTGAGAGGGAGGGTGACAGCAGATAAACAAACAAGCAAATAGATAATAGTCTAAGATAATTTAAAATGAGTGATTAGTTCTACAGAGAATATCATGTAGTAGGAACAGTGATTGTGGTTAATGTGAAGTGATGACTGGAGTTCTATGAGAAGGTACCGTTGCATCTCTTTGTCCTACACAATGGGCAGATCCTGAAGAGTTCAGCTTACCTGAGGTGAGTTAAAATGCTTGCCCTTGCAGGTATACAGTTTACTTTCACCATCTGTTTAGTTCTATTCCTACTTCCATTAAGATTATTAAAAAAGTTTCTTTGCCATAGTGACCAATTCTACTTTTGAAAGGCTAGGCAGTAACTTAAACATCAATATCATAAATCAGTAAGGTTAAAGCTGGCTGCCATCACAAGCTAATCCCCCAAATCTCAGTGGCTAAACATAATAGAATCTAATTTCTTGTTTATGTAACAGTTCAATGTGGGTGTTCTTTGCATGTGACTTTTTGAGATTTAGTCTTCTTCTGGCTCCCTCCTCCTCTAGGACCTCAGAGTTCTCCAGAGGACGGGAAAAGAATGAAAAGATCACATGTGGGGGGATTTTGAGCACCTGCAATACAAGTGGTGATGTGCCAAGCCTCAGTGCAAAAGTGACTGGGAAAGGTAGCCTCCTGTGATCCTGGAAGAAGAGGAAATTAATTTTGCAAAAGGCTGGTTAGTTTCTGCCACAGTCAGCTTTTCCAAAGCTCTTTTTTACTAAGGTCTGAAAAATAACCAAATTTACCCATCATCGTAAAGCCAGAAAAAAGCATAAATGATAAAATGGGCCTTTGACAATGAATTTATCTCTAATGATTATTTCCCCCCTCACTCATTTTAGATACTGTTAATATTGCACATACTATTTATCCCCACAAACTGGCCCATTTTCCCAATCTTAACAATGAATCATGATTCAATCTTGAATTCTAAATGTAAATGTAACACTGATGGAAAACTTGTCACAAGTAAAAATTCACTGCATAAACTCTCCAGCTTATTACACTCAATGCCTCAAAATGACCCAGAGCAACACCTGTTCTTCAGATAAGGAAACAGTTGGCTACATTAGCTGCTAGAATGACTAACAGTAAAATGTGTACATTTATTCAGTCATAAGTTCTTTGCTTTTATGGTGCTAAAATCATCTTTGTTGCTCTCTTTACTTGTTACATGTAATTTGAAAAATCAGTGGATTACTTTGACTTCTGAATGCACATAGGGGCTTTCCTGGTGCCTCAGTGGCAAAAAATCTGCCTGACAATGCAGGAGATATAGGTTCCATCCCTGGGTCAGAACCCCTGGAAGAGGGCATGACAACCCACTCCAGTATTCTTGCCTGGAGAATCCCATGGATAGAGGAGCCTGGTGGGCTATAATCCACAGGGTTGCAAAGAGTCCAACAGGACTTAGTGACAAAACAACAATGCACATAGACTTTTATTCATCACTTCTTTTAACTTGGAGATGGGGAGGGGCAAGTGTCTAGTAGCTCAGGAAGCCTTGGTGCTTTGACATTTTATTTACTCTATCTTTTTTGCTCATAGCTACATGACTCTTGCATACATTAGGTACAATTTATACTTCTTGAATGCTCTGAAAATAAATGATGATGCATTAAACTTACCATTAGCCCTGGACTGAAGGAAAGAGGGAATTATAATACTAATTTTGTTAGGGTTAAGTTAGGTTAAGCCAAAATGTGTACGAATGTGTCCAGTTCTGACTTCTGCAGCTGGGAGGAAAGAGGTTGTGGCCCAGGTCGGAAGGGCAGCAGCAGGATTTCTGAGGATTGAATTTAGCCAGATGTGAGTCAGGGAAGCCGGGATAGGAAACCAGAGGGTAGCCAGAGAAATGAAGCTGAATGTGAATTCAGGAACGAGGAGACCTGATCAAGAGTGTGGAAGGCATGAGACGGGAATGAAATCTCTCCAAAAGACAGGGTGAGGAGAGCAGTTGAGAATCAATTATCCCTCAGCTCCTCACCCTCCCTTCACCCCAGCCACTCTAGGCACCTTTGTCTGAGCTCCCATAAAATTCTGTGTTCTTTACAAAGCCTCCCCCTCTGCATAGCACAGTGGAAGTGCACTGGCAACAGTAGAACTTTCCTCTCCTATCATTCTGCAGCATGTTCAAGAGACGACTGGTTTCTATGGCTTAGTTATGCACACTGAATGTAACAAAATACCTTTTTACAGCCATTCTACCTAATTTAATCAATTATGCATTAAGTAACCTCTATTTTGTGGATTCTATGTGTCCGGGGCAGGTATATAAAAATGAAGTAATACAGAGATCTTGGCATCAAGGGGCTTGTAATCTAATGGTAAAGACAGGCATAGAAATGAACAATTGAAATGTAATTCAACACTCACAGACATAGGAAACAAACATGGTTAAAAATATGGATGGGGAGACAAATTAGGAGTTTGGGATTAAAATATATATACTACTACATATAAAATAAACAACACGAATGTACTGTAGAGCACAGGGAACTATTTTCAATATCTTATAATAACCTATAATGAAAAAGAATATTAAAAACTATATAAATATGTATGTATATATATAAAACTAAATGACTGTTGCATATCTGAAACAACATTGTAAATTCACTATACTTCGATATTAAAAAATAGTTATAAAAAAAGAAAAAAATCTTAATTCAACAACTCCTGTTAAAGATGTCTGATTAAGAAAATCCATTTTCTTTCTCTGTGATACTACTTAAATGATAGGAAAAAATATAAAAATAAGGATAAACCCATTGTGAAACTAGAAACCAAAAAAGGGCAGAGCCACTGCATACCACTGAGAAGTAAAAAAAAAAAAAAAAATGCATTTTTGGAAGCCCTTGGAAAATGCACTATCAATAGACCAAAAACACTAAGGAATTTCTAGGAGGCACATAGCAGATGGACTTGGATTGATAGAGGGCTGCCTGTGGCCCATAAAAACAAAAGCGAGCATCATTCAAGAATGAATTGTCCCAACTGCATTCAGGAAAAATCCCTAGATCAGAAATTCAAGACTTGCAAATAGAAATAAGCCAAGGGCTGCTTATGTGGTGATTACTAAAAGACCTGTGGGACCAACTGCTCAAGTCTCCACTGTTAAGTGCCTGAATCAGCATTTGCTACAGTTTAGAGATGCAGGAAGAGTTCTTTAAACAAATGGGGCCATTGATTTATGGGAAAATCCAGCATGAGTATTGATTCCAAGGGAAGTGGTGGAATAAAGCAGTGGACACGGAGCTCGAAGGCTCAGGAGTCAAGCTCTCTCTTTGTTCACTTTCCCTCACTCACTGTGGTCAAATTTTTTGTGATTAGCAAGTCTTCACTGCTGAGGGAGAAAAAGGTTATCCCTTTTGCTGAGATGTGGAAGATCTAAGATAGTCAATATTTGTCTTATAATACTATAAGAAGTAAAGAACATAGAGGATAAATGAGCAAGGTAGATAAATATAAGTAAAATTTCCTGATATGAATAAAAACTTGACAGGGAAGGAGAAAACTAAAACAAACATAAAAAGAAACACTGATAGGAACATGTTTATGAAACCTATGAATGAAAGTAAAAAGAAAATCCTGTGAGTTAAGGGAGAGAAAAGTTGCTTATAAAAAGCAAGAATTGGGCTAATAGCAGAATGCTCTGTTGCCTCATGGTATGTTTAAAAATAACAAGACAGTGTGTACAAAGTTCTGGAGGAGAATGGTTTTGAGATATCCTGTATCTGCCAATTTATCATTAAGTACTAAGCCAAAAAGAAAGCCTTCAAAATTCATTGCTTGGGTCTTTCTTTAACTTCCTTCCTCCCTTTCTTCCTTCCTTCCAGATGATCGTCCTTTCTCCTGTGTTCCTTTATTTCAACCATCCTTCGTCACTTCTTTCTCTCCCTCTCTCTTTCTTTTCTAGTCATTCTTCTATCCATCCATCCAAAGTGAAAGTGTTAGTCACTCAGTCCTGTCCAACTCTTTGTGATCCCATGAACTGTAGCCTACCAGGCTCCTCTGTCCATGGAATTCTCCAGGTAAGAATCTGGAGTAGGGTGCTATTCCCTTCTCCAGTGGATCTTCCTGACCCGGGGATTGAACCCAGGTCTCCTGCATTGCAGGTGGATTCTTTACTGTATGAGCCACCAGGGAAGTCCAAAGAAACATGAAAAATATAAAACGTTTTTCTCTGGCTAGAAACATTATAGTATATTTGAAATTTTCTTCTACTATCCTGTATTTTATTTTTTCTTACCCTCTTTTTTCTAACAATTTCTAGCAATTACTATTACTGTCACTATATTACTAGCACTGCTGCTGCTGCTGCTGCTAAGTCGCTTCAGTTGTGTCCGACTCTGTGTGACCCCATAGACGGCAGCCCACCAGTCTCCCCCGTCCCTGGGATTCTCCTGGCAAGAACACTGGAGTGGGTTGCCATTTCCTTCTCCAATGCAGGAAAGTAAAAAGTGAAAGTGAAGTCACTCAGTCGTGTCCCAACTCTTAGCAATCTCATGGACTGCAGCCTACCAGGCTCCTCTGTCCATGGGGTTTTCCAGGCAATAGTACTGCACAATCACCAGCTATTAAATATATTTTATATGAAAGCTCTGGTCTGTACTATTGATATTGATCTCAAATGATCCTTACAATGAAAATGAAACTCAGATATTTTATTTGTGACATTAAAATAGTAATAATTTGTCAGTTAACCCCCTACCCCGCAAAGATCCTTTCTCCAATCCTCTTCTTGCTTCATCAGTCTCTTAAGCACGGGAACACAAAGCTTCATCAGGCAACTCATTCCTTTGACAGGATTTTTAAGATACTCTCTCATAATATGCCGTAGTTTGAAGTACGTTCTGTACACTGTACTGTGCTGTGCTGTGCTTAGTCGTTCAGTCATGTCTGACTCTTTGTGACCCCATGGATTGTAGCCTGTCAGGCTCCTCTGTCCTTGGGGATTCTCCAGCCAAGAATACTAGAGTGGATTACCATGCCCTCCTCCAGGAGATCTTCCCAACCCAAGGATCAAACCCAGGTCTCCCTAATTACAGGCGGATTCTTTACCATCTGAGACACCAGGGAAGCCCATCATTGGTCATACTCCTATTGATTTTTCAGGTCTCATGTTAGTTGTCTCTTCTTCCAGGAAGCCTCTCTCATTTCCTCTGCCTCTGGGTTAGTGCCCTTCCTCTGGGCGTCTACAGTATCTTGTACTTCCCTCCATCAGGGCACATACACTACAACTGTCCTTTCTGGAACTCTGTTCCCCAACGGTGGATGTGAGTAGCTATAAAGGCAGGATGGAGTTGGCATTGCTTCTTGCTGAACCCTTGGTGCCTGACACACTATTCAGCAGAGCTGGTCATGCAAAACGTGTGAATATGTTAATGAATGCATGTCTTCCTAACTAGGTTAGCTCATCCAGCTAATAGCTAGAAATGAGGAAAGGAGAGCCTAAAATCCTGGGCAATGAGCCATTTAAAATTCTAAATGTGACATTAAAAAAAAAAAAAAAATCCCTCTGTCTGTCACTAGCACCAGAGCCCTACAGCAGTATTTGTCCTTCTGTCTCCTGGTCCCCAACACTCAGAACTAAGCCCAAAAGGAATTTATTTTAAAAAGAAGAATTTGAGGTGTAAGCTATTGCCTTTACCATCTTAGAAAGAAAATGGAATTAAAGCTGCTTGTTTTGATGCTCCTTGGTTATCACCACTGTCCATTGCTGATAAGAGATAGGTATCAGATATTGTTGAGAGTTTGATTTCACCTCCAGATACCCTTTTCTGAAAGTATTTAAGTCATTCTCTTCTCTTCCCCCTTTAGCTTTGTGTTTTTAGTTTCCAGTGACTTAAATTCACTCTTACGTAAAAGCAGAAAAAAAGAGCAAGAATTCAAAGCAATGTGTCCCTTGTGTGCGATTGATTCTCAGCAGTTTGTTATTAAATCTTTAAATAATTAAATACAAGAGAAAACATTAAAGCAACATTATAAAGCCAACCATATGTTGAAAATATAAATGGAGAGGAGGGGTGTGAAGAATTAAAACTGGTCCTTGTTAACCTTGCTCCATGGTGCCCATGCTGATCATTCCAATGCATGGCCCACACACAGTATCCCTCTGCTGGGTGGGCTGAGTTGAAAGAGAAGGTGAGCACTTTGTCTGGAGCAGTTTGCCAAGAAGAAAGGTCAGTGAGTAAGGAGAAACGTGCAAAGACAATAGTAGGGTAGGAATGATGAGTGAGTCATCAAAAGGTCCTTCAAACAATTTGTCCTGTTTGTTCTTTATAATCTGGAGGGCTCCCAAGATAGCAAATCTCCTTCCCTTCAGAGCACAAGGCCTGAATTATAAGGTGCAACGTCAGCAAAGAATACAGAGCATACAGAGCAGTGTTGTAGGTGACTCCTGGGTGTGGGCTTATGAGACACTAGTTTTCAGCAGACCGTAGAAAACAAGGAAGAGGAAGGCAGCAGGGAGCCAAGGTCCTGAACAAGGAGAGCATGAAGGACGATGTGGAGCATGACTGTGCTATGGGTTTAATTGTGTTCCCCCAAATTCATATGTTGAAGTCCTAACTCCCCAGGACCTCAGGGTGTGTGGCTTTATTTGGAAATCAGGTTATTTCCATATTAATTAGTTAAGATGAGGTCACACTTGAGTGACAAAGGTCCGTCTAGTCAAAACTATGGTTTTTTCCAGCAGTCATGTCTGGATGAGAGAGTTGGACCATAAAGAAGGCTGAGTGCCAAAGCATTGATGCTTTTGAAATGGGGTGTTGGAGAAGACTCTTGAGAGTCCCTTGGACTGCAAGATCAAACCAGTCAATCCTAAAGGAAATAAGTCCTGAATATTCATTGGAAGGACTTATGCTAAAGCTGGAGCTCCAATGCTTTGGCCACCTGATGCAAAGAACTGCCTCAGTGGAAAAGACCCTGATGGCTGGGAAAGATTGAAGATAGGAGGAGAAGGGGACAACAGAGGATGAGATGGTTTTATGGCATCATCGACTCAATGGACATGAGTTTGAGCAAACACTGGAAGATCGTGAAGGACAGGGAAGCCTGGTATGGCATCACAAAGAGTCATACAAGACTGAGTGACTGAATAGCAACAACACACTTGGATAGGAATGCTCACTCCAGTATGACTGGTGCCCTTATAAAGATGGCAACTTGGACACAGCTCCGCTGGGGAGATCACTGTGTGAAGACGAAAGCAGAGACTGGGGTGATGCTTACAAGGTAAAGAATGCCAAGGATGGTCAGAAAATTCTTCACCGCCCTCAGAAGGAGTCAGCCCTGCTGCCATTTTGATCTTGAACGTCTAGCCTCCAGAACTGGGATAATACATTTCTGTCATTTAACCCACTCAAGTCTATGATACTCTGTTTGGCATCCCTTCCAAATGAATAAACTGAGAAACACCCAAGTTGTGAGGTTCACGTTGTTTTTTCTCGCTTGTACAATTTAGGGAGTACTTCACCTGCTACTGCTTTGCAACTGGTCAATCAGCAAACCCTCCCATATCACCCTGCTTCATGCCAATGAGCAAATATTTTCATATGACTTTGTTGCATGTCAAATAGCAAACACATCTTCCACTCTGTCTAGCACTCAGCACAGGGCCAGGCACTCAGGGAATGTGAAGAGTATAAAAATGATTCTTGCCATTTGTGACACAGACCAGCAGTCTCTGTGAGAGTACCCTGCATAATAGGCATCTGAATGAGTGAGGCTGGCTTGCAGAGCATGTGAGAAGCCCTGCAGAGCAAGTGTTGATAGCAATGGCAATAGCACCAACTAGTTTTTTTGTTTGTTTGTTTTGTTTTTTTTTGATGTACCACATGGCATGCTAGATCTTAGTTCCCTGACCAGGGATTGGACCTGTGCCCCTTTCAGTAGAAGCATAGAGTTCTAATCACTGGACACCAGGGAATTCCAGAACCAGCTAGTTATTGAGAGCTATGCATCAAATATCACATCACATCATCATCTTCAATGACAGTCCATTGAGTTACCCAGTATTATTACTCAGAGTATACAGAGGAGGGAACTAGGTTAGGAGCACAAAATGAACTTGCCCAAGGTCACACTGCTAATAAGTAATGGAACTACTGTTTGAATCCAGATCTATCAAACTGAATCTGAATCTGATTAGGAAAAAGTAAACATTTGTATTGGGCTTCCCAGGTGGCATTAGTGGTAAAGAACCTGCTTGCCAATGCTGGAGACGTAAGAGACGTGGGTTTGATCCCTGGGTCAGGAAGATCCCCTGGAGGAAGCATGGCAACCCACTCCAGTATTCCTACCTGGATAATCCACATGGACAGAGGAGCCTGGTGGGCTACAGTCCATAGCGTCTCAAAGGGTCAGACACGACTGAAGGGACTAGCATATATTTGTATTATATTGTTGTGGCTACTCTGGCTAATTGGCTCCGAATTGCACAATTTACAGCAGCATTGAGATTTCAATCTTGGCCTCAATGAGCCAGCCAGAGATAATTTCACTGGATGATGCACTGCTTATTTTTTTCCATTTAAAAAGTCACATATTTTAAAAACTGTGTGATTTGTAATTGATTATCTTTAAAACATTGTTTAATTTTTATCACTCCTCATTTGAATCTGGCTTCCCCAAATGGTTTGTTCCTTTGAGGTCAGAAATCATGTCATATATATTGGGAGTTCAATAAATCATTTTTTAGGAAAATTAATACTGTTTTATCTCCTTGATTCTTCCCCTCCCAATTCCTTAGCCTTCAAAAGAAAAGTCAAATCATTTCTTACTCTACATCTCACACCCAATACATCAGCAATCCTGTTGGCTCTATCTTAAAATTATGTCTAGAATCACTATTTTCATCGCTTCCCTAATCCAAATCCTCATGAATTCTTGGTGCTTTACTGGAAGATGCTTCTAACTGGTCTCTCTGCCTCCATCACTGCTCTCAAGATCTACCATCCAGTCTGAGATTTCCTCTTAAAGAGAAAGACAGGTCTTGTCTCGATCCTCTCCAAAGCTCTCCAGTACCCTTCATCAGACCCAAAAGAGAAAGACAGGTCTTGTCTCGATCCTCTCCAAAGCTCTCCAGTACCCTTCATCAGACCCATGACAATAGTGAGTCATATTTTGACTACATTTCCTGGCCCCTTACCACCAGACTATTTCTGCAACCACTCTGATCCTTGCTCACTGGGCTCCACCAATCTCCTTCCTGTTCCTGAGAGCACTGAGTATGTTTCCTTCTCAGGGCATTTGCTCTTAATGTCCTTTCTGTCAGAGAAGGCAATGGCACCCCACTCCAGTACTCTTGCCTGGAAAATCCCATGGACAGAAGAGCCTGGTAGGCTGCAGGGTCGGACACAACTGAGCGACTTCCCTTTCACTTTTCACTTTGATGCATTGGAGAAGGAAATGGCAACCCACTCCAGTATTCTTGCCTGGAGAATCCCAGGGATGGTGGAGCCTGGTGGGCTGCTGTCTATGGGGTCGCACAGAGTCAGACATGATTGAAGTGACTTAGCAGTCCTTTCTGTGCGGAATACTGCTTCTCCAGATAGTCTCATGGCTTTGTCCCTGGTTTTCTTCTGGGATCTGCCCAATTGTCACTGCATCAGAGAAGCCTTCCCTTCCTACCCTATATGTAATATAAAGTGAAAGTGAAAGTGAAGTCGCTCAGTCATGTCTGACTCTTTGCGACCCCATGGATGGTAGCCTACCAGGCTCCGCTGTCCATGGGATTTTCCAGGCAAGAATACTGGAGTGGGCTGCCATTATGTAATATATTCTCCCACAAAAACCGATTCTATCCACAACACTGTTTCATTTTGGTTCATAGCACTTATCTTCAAATTTATTTTTAATTGGAGGATAATTGCTTTACAATGTTGCATTGGTTTCTGCTGTAGGACAATGTGAATCAGCCATGAGTATACAGATATCCCTTCCCTCTTAAGCCTCCCTCCCACCTCACCCCCATCCCACCGCTCTACATTATCACAGAGCTCCAAGCTGAGTTCCTTGCATTACACTTATCATTTGGCTGTCTCCACTAGCATGTAAGCTTCATGAAGGCAAACATTTTGCTTTGTTTACTTCTATATCTCGAACTCGTAGAACACTGCCTGGCACATAGGAATTCAATGCTTATCTGTTGATAGATTAAATGAACCAATGAATGAAGAAAGAGAGTCCCAGTGGTTACAGGACTGTTGCCTCATCTCTGTACATATCAGAGTAGAGCCATTGCCTTGCATGTAGGTAACATTTCACAGTTGTTTATTTTTCTTTTTTCTGTACATTAACTCACCAAATCCTTAGAAGATCTATGAGAGTTTGCAGAACACATGTTCGCTCTGAAGAAAGAGGATTATACACAGGTGAAGTGACTGGCCCTAGGACACACAGTTAATAAGTGACTTGTCAGGTCTGAAAGCAAGAGTCTTTAATCCAAGAGTCTTTTCACAAACCAAGTTACCCTTGTCAGTCCTGACAAAGCTGGGGAATTACTTCACTCCTTGATACACTATACTTGTTTAGTATATCCTCTGGCTGATGTCAGAGTTGAGGGACTGGGTGTGGGCTGAGGAAATAGCTCATGTTGAGGATTCCGCTTGAGACACCTGTTTCAAGTAGAGTGGCCTTCAGGCTTGACTGAAGGGTTTACATGCCTGCTGACAATTCCAGTAGAATGGACCTGGGACTATTCTTATAGAGGCACTGTTCTCAGAAAGGTTAATGTGACTTTGAATGCTTTCAAGTGTGCCAACTCTGAAGGGATCATTTGAATCTCTTCAAATTTAGACTTTGGCAGTGACATGAAGTTTTTGGGTGAAAAAAAAAAAACAACTTTCCCCGGTAGATATTTCAAAGAGTGTAGGGGGCAATAACATGGTGAAAGGTGGACTCCTATGCTTTCAAGAAACTTCCATGGAGCCAGCCAGAAAGATAGACTCACTATGCAGGAAAGGGACCCAGTAGGTGGAAGAAAAGTTTGGCTTACTGTGATGAGTGAGGGAAGAATACTAATGTGTGCTTTATTTCTATTCTTCATCAGTTCCTCTACCTCAGCAGTGACAAGTAGAGGAGAGGCTGGGACAGACAGGAGGGGATGGAAACAGTGGAAGCAGCTGGGTCTCAAAGCCCCACTGGGGACCAAGCCATATTTTCTCTTCGGGTTTGTGGGTTTGACATGTGTGTTGACACCAAAGTTCCCTCTTGCCTATTTGCTTCCCATTCTTAATTAGCTAATAAACACGCATCAAGCATGTTCCAAAGTTTATGGGAGCTAAGGAGAATACACAGATATATGGTCTGTATAGCCTGCTCTTGAGAAGTTTATCATTGCTAGCGTAAGAAGCTATTTCTAAATAGATTGGAGGAGGGAAGTTAGGAATATATATTGAATTATGTTTCTCTGGACTGTTTTGAAGCTCAGTCACATGGACACTGCCATGGAGAAGGTCCATAGGTTTATCACGTGTTCTTTCAGTGTCTGAACCAACCTCTGTGCACACCAGTATTGAGAAGCTAGGATTCATTCAGCATTTGCCCGTGAACAAAAAGGATGTCTTGCCCCTTCATGGACTGCTACCTTGTCCTGGCAAAGGGGCTTGGGTCATTTAATGAAACTATGAGCCATGCCGTGTAAGGCCACCCAAGACGGAAGGGTCATAGCCGAGAGTTCTGACAGAATGTGATCCACTGGAGGAGGGAATGGCAAACCACCCGGTACACTTGCCGAGAGAACCTGATGAGCTGTATAAAAGGACAAAACGATGACACTGACAGATGTGTCCCTCAGGTTTGAAGGGGTCCAAAATGCTGCTGGGGAGGAGCGGAGGAGTACTACTAATAGCCCCAGAAAGAATGAAGCATCTGGGCCAAAGCAGAAACGACTCTCAGTTGTCAAACTGTCTGGTGATGAAAGTAAAATCCGATGCTTGAAAGAACAGTCAAACTTTGGGAGATGGTGAGGGACAGGGAAGCCTGGTGTGCTGCAGTTGAAGGGGTTGAAAAGTGTTGGACACGACCAGGCAACAAACAACAACAGCAAAGGATGCCTTTCGTGTCTACTGCTTGCCTTACACGATGCTGGGCACAGAAGCACTGTGTAGCCAGATCCATTTTCTGAACAGAGGCATTTCCCCAGGTTTTCCTTGCCCTTCACTTCTGCTTGCCACTGGTACCTCTACCTTTTAGCCTTTTAGTAAACACAGGAGACACATTACCATATACCCATGGGACCACATTTCATGTTCCTCAAAGGTAGAACCACTTGACACCCAACCCGGGGGCTGGGAAACAAACCTGGCCAGCAGCCTGCACACAGTATAAAAATTTATTACTATTTCCTATTTCCTCTACAGGAAAAAAAAAAAAAAAAAAGAGCTCTAGCCTGTATTTTGACATTTTAAGAAGACTTACAGGAGTTATGCCACATCAAATAAGCTGACGTTATGACATGCTGACACTAATGTTCAACAAAGTGCATTTATTGCAGAATTTAGAGGCTGGTCACATACCTTCAAGCTGTTTTTATTACTATTATTTCTTCTTGAGCCTGCCTACCTTGGTATTTTCAAGAAAGGAAACTCTTCAGTTTTATTCCTGAGAATGAAGCTGATGTGGGCACCTTGTGCATATTCTCTTATCTCAATTCACCAATGTGGTTGATAAATCATACGTGGGCTTATAATTATTTCAGTACTTTCCTCTGAAGGGTAATTCAAAGTATTCTAGCTTCAGATGCTAATATTAAGGGCATTTTGAGAAAAACACACTTACCTTTAAAAGTTGAGCAACATTTTGCCTGTTTTGCAGCTTTGCATATTTTCTATTGCAGACAACGATCCTCAGTAGTTGACATGTCTCATGTCAATCAATGTTGAGCACCTACTTTGTGCTCATCTCCGTAGAGGAATTCTACTCCAAGTCCAATAGCACTTAGAAGAGCACCAGCCATGTGTACAACCCCACGGCAGATGCTGCAGGGCACAACAGATGGATTTACAATTTAAGAGAGAACACAGGACATACACAGAAATAACCTAGACAAGGTCAGTGTCAGGAAAAAGGCACAGGTCAAGTGATGCAAGGGTTCAAAGACATAAATCTGCTAGACTGTAAGCTCCATGAAGGCTGTGTTCCTTGGGGCCCAGTATCACCAGTGTTTTCCCTACTACCAGGCACATGGTTGCTTCTCAGTAAATATCTGCTAATTGAGTGAATGAAAATTCCATATGGGGATGAAGGTGGTGAAGGAAGGTTAAGTGAGGCTCTGATGTAGAATTTGAGTTGAGTCTTACAAGATGGTAAGAGAAGCTAATTGAGGTAGGAAAAGGGTGCTCTAGGTAGAGGGTAAGGCATTTGTTAAATCATGGAGGCTGGAAACCCATGGCAGAGAAAATGATGCGTACATGGGAGCAATGGAAAGAAAAGTAGATAATTGTTGAAGCTAAATTTTGGGGATCTTGGGACTTCTCTGGTGGTCCAGTGGCTAAGACTCTGTGCTCCCAATGTAGGGGGCCTGGGTTCAATACCTGGTTAGGGAACTAGATCCCACATGCTACAACTAAGAGTTCAAATGCCTCAACTTAAAAAAAAAGATCCCACATGCCACAACTAAGGGTTCACGTGCCTCCACTGGAAAGAAAAAAGATCTGGCATGCCTCAACTAAATAGCCCACTAAGACCTGCCTGGAGCAGCCAAATAAACAAACAAATAAATATTAACAAATTATGGTGATTTTATGTATCAGGTTAGAGATTCTGAATTTAATTTGTAGGCATTGGAGCAACATTAAGGTATTTTGAACAGGAACTTGGCATGATCTGAACCATGATTTAGGAAAACTGAGGTGGTAGTGATTATGTAAGATGTAGCTGCCAAACTTAGATATACTTCAGGATTATCTGGGAAGCTTTTAAATCATACAGATCTATACACCAAGACCGGAGAAGGCATTGGCACCCCACTCCAGTACTCTTGCCTGGAAAATCCGATGGACAGAGCAGCCTGGAAGGCTGCAGTCCATGGGGTCACTGAGGGTCGGACACGACTGAGCGCCTTCACTTGCATTGGAGAAGGAAATGGCAACCCACTCAAGTGTTCTTGCCTGGAGAATTCCAGGGACGGGCAGAGCCTGGTGGGCTGCCATCTATGGGGTCGCACAGAGTCGGACACGACTGAAGTGACTTAGCAGCAGCATACACCAAGACCAAATGAACTGGGAAATCCATAATCTGTATTTATCCCAAGTTATCCAGGTGACAATCAACGAAGTAGTTCATAGAATTCCAGATGACCTGTGTCTGGGGGCAGTTATTCTGGGAGCAGGACCTGGGAAGAGGGATGTGAAGAGAGGTGGGGGGCCAGACGGAAGCCTTCACCAGTTAACCTGCAAGAAGAGCTCAAAAGAAGGAATGTTCAGAGATCATGGGAGACTACAGAGCCCTGTAGTAGAAGGATGGGGCCACGTTTGAGTCAGGAGTCAAGGAAATAATTCATGAGGGAAGAATCAGAACCTAAGAGGATTCACAGATGGGGATTTAGCAACATAAGCAGGTGCCAGGACCGACAAGCAGAGGCGTGTTGCATGGCTGCCAGGAGCACAGACATACCACTGTTCCCACCTTCACCTGTCAGACGAGTCCTAGGGAAGAGCTCCCAAAAAGCAATCTAGTGCATCAATCATTATTTCTCCACATCAGAACTTTCTTTAGTATCTGGTACCTGAGTCAAATTTTCATGTGATAAAACATCATATATACTCAGATATAGTATCAATAAAAGATGGTGGTAAGGGGCCTTCAATGCACTGAGTTTTTTTTTCTATCTTGAGAATCCTGCAATAATAGCAATGTGAAGGCTTGATCTTATTTCAAGGGCAACTGAGGACTGCAGAATGAACAGCAGCATTGTTCTGAAGTCATAGCATGATCTTTCTACATGTAATGAAAGAAACTTGAAACACAGCTAGAAAAATAAAAGGCTTTGAAGATTTATTAACTCTTAGAAATGGTATTCTAAGCACTACATTTAGAAGTCTATTGTAGGGGGAGTTATTAAAATTGGGGAGGATTATGTATAAATTTTTTATTTTATTTTCATTTTACTTCCTTTAAAAGAACAAAGATTTATTTAGGTACCAACAGCCAAATAGCTTAGTTTTGAAAAGAGGGACCTGAGTCATATAAAATAATGGAAAGAATAATGCACAGGAAATCAAAAGAACTGAATGCTTTTATAAATAATAACAATAGTAGCAATAAAGCTACACTGAATTTAGTGATGTCTATGTACTAGCTACAGTGCCTAAGTGCTTTACATGCATCATCTTTTGTGATACTCATAATTACATAAGTTGGTATGATTAACATCTTCATTTTTAATTGTCGAGAGGTGGTAGGTAGTGTTGAGTGGCAGCGCAACTTGAATTTAAATGCACACCTCTACCAAGCACTTTCTGTCTCTACCAGTCACCAGCTATCTTATCTTGTACCACATGAAACACTCACTGAATCCTCATAAAGACACTAGGAGTCAAGTGCTATTATTATTTTATTCCCATTTGAATTCCTGTTTTACAGATGAGACCACTGAGGCATAGAAACTTGACTAACTTCCCCCAAAGTTATGCCATTAGTAAGTGGAGAAGCTATAACTGGAACCAGATAACTCTCATTCAGAGACTGATTCTCAGTCTAGTAACACATACAAAAGGAAGATGAAGAGGAGGAGGAGGAAGAGGAAGATGAGGAAGAAAGAGGGAAGGAAGGAAAAAAGAAAAAAGTATTTTCCAGTAGGATGCCACCAGTTTCTCTTCTCATTTCTATTCTATTCAATAATTTTTACTAATGTTGTGTTAAAATGTTGAGGTCACAGTTCTGTATAATTGTAGCAATTTCACTGGGTGAGAGATTTGGGATTCAAGTTAAATCTAAGGGGCAGGACAGATTAACTAGCAGAAAGATATATGAGTGAGATAAATACCAGATTTGACTCATGAATCAGGAAGCGCCGGGACTTGGTGAGATGGTGCCAAGAAAGAGAAGGGGGTCCTTTTGTACATGATGATAGGCGACTTTTAGGTGACAAGAAGCGCCATAAAAATGAGTCAATAGGGGCTAATAGCACTTTGCTCCCAACCTTTCTGTGACAACATAAACAAACTCTGCCAGCTTAGGGCAGTAACAGGAGCCCTCTGCTTGATGTGGCTGATCAGAAGAAATCAGGAGGGCTGCATTTTGTTCTAGGTGCCAAAGCTCAGTGGGGGCTTCCTAGTGGTAAAGAACGCATCCTCCCATGCAGGAGACGTAAGACAGACAGGTTCAAACCCTGGGTCCAGAAGCTCTCCTGGAGGAGAGCCTGGCAACCCACTCCAGTATTATTGCCTGGAGAATCCCATGGATAGAGAATCCTGGCAGGCTACACAGTCCATAGAGTTGGACACAACTGAAGCTACTGAAGCACACATGCATGAGACGGTATGGCAAGAAAGATGGCTGCCAGGAGCAGCAGATTCTTCCACCACTAGTCTCACTAGAACGGATAGAGAGATCTTTCCATTGTAAGCAGCAGCTGAGTCATGTGCTCATACTTAAACCAATCACTGTGTCCAGGGGAGATGGAGACCAGGATTGACTCAGAGGGGATCACATTCTTTAAAACAGAATTTTTTAAAAAATTTAGGAGTGAGGATAAATTGAATAAGAAAATCTCAAACTCAAAAGTCATAAAAAAGAGAAGATTGAAAACTCAAAATTCTTTACAGAGAAAAATACTATAAGCAAAACATCAAAAAGAAACTGGGATAAATATATATAAATTAAACTCCTTCAAATAATATTCTTAACACATTACAAATCATTTTGAGAAACAAAAATGACCAAATTTTAATATGTACAAAAAGAACAGGCTATTCATACAGATAATACAAATGCCAATCATAATGAAAAACACAGAAAGATCAATATAATTTTGTGATGATAAGTGCTGAAGAGAACTCTGTTATTGTTGGGGGAAGTGGACTTTGGTACAATTCTTTGGGAATAATTGAGCAATATCTCAACATTTAAAATGCACTTACTCTTTGATCTAGCAATACCATTTTAGGAATTTTAACTTGTATGTGTAGGTGTAAAAAGAAGGTGTTTGTAGCATAATTTGTTAGATCAAACATTTAGAGAAAATGTGAATACCCATTAACACGAACTAGAGAAAAGCAATTATGGTGCTTCTGAAACCAAGCAGGATCCTGCAGAGTCCTTCTGGGTACAAAACCCCTCCTTGATGCTTTCTTGTTTGTAGAAAAAAGGATTTAGTCTCCTAGGCCTTCCCTGAGTCCCAAAGAGCAGAATCAAGCAGTTAATAGCATAAGACATTCACAAGACTTTTAGTTCTTCCTGAAGGGATTTAGATAACCATCTGGTGCCCGTCTTTGAGTTGTTCTTACAGGACTTCCCATGTGGCTCAGTGGTAAAGAATCCTCCTGCCAATATAGGGGACAGAGACTCCATCCCTGGGTTGGGAAGATCCTCTAGAGAAGGAAACGGCAACCTACTCCAGTATTCTTTCCTGGGAAATCCCAGGAGTTGGACATGACCACATGACTAACAACAACAGGAACTAGGATCCCTCATGGGGTGGAAGATGGTGACTGCAGGCTGACCACAAGGATCTGGACCCCAGACTGGTTGGAACCAGAAGTTGATCTAGACTCCAGAAATATCACCCTCTTACCCATCAATCAACCAGAAGAAAGTCACATACCCTGTAGCCCTCATCCCAAATTTTGCCTTTAAAAACTCTTTCCTGAAAACCATCCTTGAGTTTGGGTCTTTTGAGCATAAGCCATCTGTTCTTTTTGCTTGAAACCCTGAAGTAAACCTTTGTCTGTTCCAAACCCTGATGTTTGTGTTTGTTTGGCCTCACTATGCCTCGAACATATGAACCTGGATTTGGCAACACTTCTGTATTATTCAGGGCTTCCCAGGTGGCTCAGTGATAAAGGATCTGCCTGCCAAGGCAGGAGCTGCAGGAGACCTGGTTTCGATCCCTGGATCTGAAAGATCCTCTGGAGGAGGAAATGGCAACCTGCTCCAGTATTTTTGCTTGAAACATTTCATTGATAGAGGAGCCTGGAAGGTTGCATTCTATGAAGTCACAAAGAGGTGGACACGACAGAGCATTCACGCACACTGTATTATGCGCTACTATCAATGAAGATATTTTTCTTTTAAGGGAATACAGCTGATCTTATAGTCTATTTTCTCAATGTACATGAAAATATTTAAATTTTTTTCTCAAGAGTTTTACAAATACAATTAATTTCAAGTGTCATTTGGCTACTTTCTTTGATATTTATAACAATGTTTTAAATTGATTATTGAAAATTTGGAGGTAGTATCTTCACATGTATTAACAAATAGTGATATCAAGATATGTCCTTTGCATACAGATGGCTAACAAACACATGAAAAAATGGTCAACATCATTCATTATCAGAGAAATGCAAATCAAAACCACAATGAGGTACCATCTCACGCTGGTCAGAATGGCTGCTATCAAAAAGTCTACAAAAAATAAATGCTGGAGAGGGTGTGGAGAAAAGGGAACCCTCTTACACTGTTGGTGGGAATGCAAACTAGTACAGCCACTATGGAGAACAGTGTGGAGATTCCTTAAAAAACTGGAAATAGAACTGCCTTATGACCCAGCAATCCCACTGCTGGGCATACACACTGAGGAAACCAGAACTGAAAGAGACACGTGTACCCCAATGTTCATCGCAGCACTGTTTATAATAGCCAGGACATGGAAGCAACCTAGATGTCCATCAGCAGATGAGTGGATAAGAAAGCTGTGGTACATATACACAATGGAGTATTATTCAGCCATTAAAAAGAATGCATTTGAATCAGTTCTAATGAGGTGGATGAAACTGGAGCCTATTATACAGAGTGAAGTAAGCCAGAAAGAAAAACACCAATACAGTATGCTGCTAAGTCGCTTCAGTCGTGTCCAACTCTGTGGGACCCCAGAGACAGCAGCCCACCAGGCTCTGCCGCCCCTGGGATTCTCCAGGGAAGAACACTGAAGTGGGTTGCCATTTCCTTCTCCAATGCATGAAAGTGAAATGTGAAAGTGAAGTCATTCAGTCGTGTCTGACTCTTAGCGACTCCATGGACTGCAGCCCACCAGACTTCTCCATCCATGGGATTTTCCAGGCAAGAGTACTGGAGTGGGGTGCCATTGCCTTCTCCGCCAATACAGTATACTAACGCATATATCGGAGAAGGCAATGGCACCCCACTCCAGTACTCTTGCCTGGAAAATCCCATGGACCGAGGAGCCTGGTAGGCTGCAGTTTGTGGGGTCGCTAAGTCGGACAAGACTGAGCGACTTCCCTTTCACTTTTCACTTTCATACATTGGAGAAGGAAATGGCAACCCACTCCAGTGTTCTTGCCTGGAGAATCCCAGGGACGGCAGAGCCTGATGGGCGGCCGTCTATGGGGTCGCACAGAGTTGGACAGGACTGAAGTGACTTAGCAGCAGCAGCAACACATATATATGGAATTTAGAAAGAAGGTAACGATAACCCTGTATGCGAGACAGCAAAAGAGACACAGATGTATAGAACAGTCTTTTGGACCCTGTGGGAGAAGGTGAGAGTGGGATGATCTGAGAGAATCGCATTGAAACATGTAAACTATCATATCTGAAAAAGATCACCAGTCCAGGTTTGATACATGAGACAGGGCGCTCAGGGCTGGTGCACTGGGATGACCCCGAAGGATGAGATAAGAAGGGAGGTGGGAGAGGGGCTCAGGATGGGCAAAACAGGTACACCCATGGCTGATTCATGTCAATGTATGGCAAAACAATATTGTAAAGTAATTAGCCTCCAAGTAAAATAAACAAATTAAAAAAAAAGATATGTCCTTTGAAGATATAGCAGAAAGAAAAGATTTGAGGCACAGAATTTTATCAGAAGTAAAATAAAAAATTCTTCTTTTTAAAATCTCATTGAAGCTGGTAGAAATATTTAGCTCCTTGGGCAGAAAGGAATTCATGGAACCATTCAATTCTAGCCTGCTCTATTCACTAGAGACTGTCATGTAAATGCCTGACAGAACTCGGAGTATGAGAAGTTACACAACATCAGTATTCATTAAGATGGGTCATTCAGTACAAAGTGAGCTCATTTTACCAATATAAATTTGCACGGATTGAATGAAGGGAAATCAAAGATGAAGGAAAATCCAAAGTGTGACCTTGAGTCATTGCCTGTGGGTATAGTCTTGTTTCATCAGTGTCAAGGAAAGAAGGGGTAACTTTTAAGCTATCTTGGAACATCAGAGCATGCAAATTACCTTCCAGTTCTCTCCTCCGAAGAGAAATCAAACTAATACATACCTGCCTATTTCATACAGAAGCATAATCTCTCACCTCACACTAATGACAGGGGGACCCAATGTGGGTTACAAAGTTTTGAGCTCAGAAAGCACGAAAAAGAGAACGACAAGCAAGAGTCAACCACCACACACATGACAGGATTGTGCTGATCGACTTGGACAGAATTTCTTTAGAATAAGTTACATACAGACGCTAAAGTGCCACAGATGTATCCAAAGGGAGGATAGCGGGTGGCATGTAAATAAAGTGGAGTGGTTTGTTCTCATTCTTGCCCCAACTAAGTACTTTCGCATTCCTGAATGCTGGGACTAATGGGTTAATAATAAAGTTTCCCCAGGGGGCAGGTAAGACTGGTAAGGAAAATTAAAATAGGTATCAGATTTTACATCTAGCATTTTCCTAGGTTATTCTCAAGTTAGCCTGTATCAGGGCTCCATGTAGATCTCTTGCATTCCTTCCATTTTCAATGTTATTTTCTTTTCCCCTCCCCCCGGTCCCTTTTTTCTTGTCTTCTCCTCTTCTTTTCCCTCCATCCCTCTCTCTCCCTTTCTCTCCATTCCTTTCACTTTTTGCTTTTTTCTCTGTCTTTAAAATACTCCTTGGTAATTCCCTGGTTGTCCAGTGCTTAAGACTCCGCTGTAGGGGGCACAGGTTCGATCCCTGGTTGCAGGGCTAAGATCCTATATGACTCCCAAAGGACCCTCCTAAAAAATACTCCTTCTTTTCCAATAGCCAGTATCTGTCTTTTTTTTTTTTTTTGTAGCCCATCTTCAGGCTATCATAGGACACTGTCTGTATACCCTGAGAGATACAAGTACCTAGCAAGTTCCATGTGCCTCTAGGTGGCCTAATTCATTGGGTATAACAATGAATACAAGGTATGAAAATCCACCTTCCTTGTTACTTTTCAGGATAATTTTGAGGCATAGCTCACGCTCCACAGGTCTCCTGCAGCAGCCCTGACTAAGGCAGTCTGAGATGGCACCTTCCTGCCTTCTCTTCATTTTTTTTTTTCTATTCCCTTCCATAGTTTTCCCAGGCACTTCCTTAGTCACTTGACCACACTTTTTTGTCTTGGGGCTGCTTCTCTTAGAACACAGTTTCTTCTGTCACAAAAGTTAAGTTGACAAAGAGATAATGAAATGTGACTTTTAAGATCTTTAAAAGAAATTCCACTTAAATTTGTTTTCCAGTCTTCAAAAATTCCTTTGCCAAATGACTTACCTAGTTGAGAAATAGAGAGCCATCATCACAGCTATGTGCACATATGCTAAGTCTTTTCAGTCATGCCACCTGTGCAACACTATGGACTATAGCCTGCCAGGCTCCTCTGTCCATGGGATTCTCCAGGCAAGGATACTGAAGTGAGTTGTCACACCCTCCTCCAGGAGATCTTCCTGACCCAGGGATAGAACTCGAATCTTTCCTGCATTGGTAGGCAAGTTCTTAAACACTACTGCCACCTGGGAAGCCTTATCATAGCTACAGGTAACACCTAAAATAATTACCTGTGACAGGTAATAATTAGAATCTGATGAGGATGAAGCTTAATGAAGGAAATGCTTGTATTACTCCAACCCTGACATTAAGTTAGCAGAAATCCAGTTTTCCATATTGCATTTTTCCCATTCACTTAGTTTTTACACACACACAGTAGGATTTTGTTTGTGATTTCCTCATGAACTCAGTTTATTTTGTTGAGGTTACTAACCATTAATTCCAGTCTTTACTTTATAGACTTTGGTACCATCCAGGAGTGAGCAAAATTACTAACATGAGGTAAGATCTCTACACATTTACAAAAGACTTAGGAATAGTTAGTATACTTCATTCTAAAAGAGAGGAAATAAACTTTCCAACTGAAGGTGGTGAAACCAAGAACTTTCTACATGGGCAATCCACGCAGTTCTGCTTAACTAAGATGTCTTTTTACATAAAAGTATGTGCAACTTTGGGTTTCCCAAGTGGTGCAGTGGTAAAGAATCCGCCTGCCAATGCAGGAGCCACAGGAGATGCAGGTTTGATCTCTGGGTGGGGAAGATCCCCTGGAGAAAAAAATGGCAACCCATTGCAGTATTCTTGCCTGGAAAATTCCATGGACATAGGAGCCTTGTGAACTACAGTCCACTGGGTTGCAAACAGTCAGACACCCCTGAGCGACTGAGCATGCACACACGTGTGCGTCTTTACAAAAAAGGGCAATATCTAGCCCTGACAACTACAGCATATGCTTTTCCAGAGGGCCAGATTTTATAATTGTATGCCAGGAGCATTAGATTAATCAATTAATTCTTTCTGTACCCTCCCAATAAAGGTATTCTGTCACAACAGGGTGTCTTACTCAGAAGTGAAGTGAAGTGAAAGTCGCTCAGTTGTGTCTGACTTTTTATGATCCCATGAACTATACAGTCCATGGGATTCCCTAGGCCAGAATGCTGGAGTGGATAGCATTTCCCTTCTCCAGGGGATCTTCCCAAGCCAGGTATTGAACCCAGGTCTCCTGCGTTGTAGGCGGATATTTTTACAGCTGAGCCACAAAGGAAGCCCAGGGCATTTAATTACTCTGATAATTGAAAGATTATCTAGTTCCCTCGAAGGATCCTTTCCAAATAGGGACTTGTGTGACTGTGTTTCCATTCAAGTATGAACAGAGAAAGCCTCCATGCTCAGAAGAAAGTGGCCACTGGGAAATGATGTATCCAGGCTGAGAGTTGAAATACCAGGGAAAATGTATCCACTTTTCTGAACTTCCTTGCCATTTTATAATTTCTTCATATCCTTTGGTCTGGAATGATCTCTTTCTCACCTAGCAAACTATCAGGATCCAATCCTGGAAGTCCCAGTCCCAGTGTCTTTTCCTCTGTGATGCTTTCTTTTACTCCTCTTAACAGAGGTAGGTTTTCTGACTTCTGGTCCTGTTTTTATATTATATAGCAATTACTATTATGTAATTTAATATCCCAGATTTCAGCACAATGATGGATATATTGAATGTACTCAGGACACATTTATTAAAGATTGAATTGATGAATGAGGAGGTGAATAATTACAAATGAGCAGATAATTAAGTCATTAATTAGGTGATGGAAAATAAAAGATAAAAATCAAGTGCATGGGCAGAAAATGTGTACTCTAAGACATTAGATGTCTTTCAGTCTGGAGTCTTTTAGAGACAGTTCTGTAGAGGAGATTAGATTTGAATTGGACCTTAAATGATGTTAGTCTAGGGATCAATACTATTATTCATAAAAATGCTTTCAGAAGCATAGAAAGTGCTGTAAGTTGCAAAAACTGCATTAGTACTTATTATAGTACATTGAGTGTACTGATCTATTTGTAACTGATACTCTAGAGAATATTTACAATTTAAGAAAAAGAAAAAGAAAGCCTTAAAACAGTTGAAGTAAAGCATCTTTGTAATAATAATAAACTTACATACTAATAGATATTTTCAGAAGTGAAAAAGAAGCCCTAAAACTTTTTTTTTTTAATTTTAGTTTTTGACAAGGTAATTATTTGATTTTGCAATTTTTATCTGTAGTAATATTTGCATTATAGTCCATTCAGGGACTGAAATTAACTTTAAGCTATATGGTTGGAATCTAAAAAATATAATACCTTCATATACCACATGGTCCTCTTCCATCATTTTTTCCAGTTTCTTCATTTGCAAAATGCATTCATAACTCTTCGTTTCTAAAAATCAGAATTATACCTGAGAGGAAAGAAAGACACATCACTTGCACTAGTGCCGATATATTCTAATTATTATTTCTAAGCACATACTTAGAAAAATGCCAGAAACAGACACAGAATCAGACATAAAGGCTAGGTTCAGATTAGAGCAATTGTCCAGTTACTTTCATATTTATCTAGAGGACTGGCTCCCAAATCTCAAAGCTGTCAGATTTAACTAACAGCCATTTTATTAACATTTTCACAAACATTCATCTGCCTGTATGATAGAGCTGCTGTGTGGCTTGCTTGGAGTAAGCTGATCTGAGGAAGCGGAGTTGACGTGGTATGAATGGCAGCCTCTTCCCAGTCAGTCTTTAAGTGTAATGACTAAATTTCAGAACACTGTTTGCCTGACCTCAGCTAGGTAGTTCATCATATGATTTCCATGACTGATGCAAGCAGTCCAGAAGGACAGCTTCTAACACATTGAAATAATTTTGCTAGTGATAATTTTGTAGTGAGCCTTAGGACAGAACTGACTACCCCATTAAGTGGGCAGAAACTGGGTTGGCTGATCCAATCTCTAATTTTGGGCTTCATGTTTGAAATGCCATTCAGAAAGGACACCTTGCATTTTACTATGTCATCTAAAATTTAGTAGACATGTCAAGGGGGAATTGAGGGACCTTTGAAAAACTGGAACTTTTACCTTAAATGTACTCTGCTACAGAAGTGGATTTGTTTCTCAAAGCAAAGCAGTCAATCATTTTGGCTTCAGTATGGCAGAGGGAGACATTAAGAGGATTGTTTTTGAACACTGCCAATCAATTATCTGAGTCATGGCTTTTTTAAAAAAGGTATGAATTGTTACTCATTTACTGTGTTCTAAGTGCCATATTAAGTGCTTTACATAGATTATCTCATTTAATCATTTCTATAACGTTATGAGGCAGATCCAAATAGAATCTCCATTTTATAGGTGAGTAAATTCAGGCTTAAGTAACCAGTCCAAGGCCACACAGCTGGTAAGTGGGGATACAAGCCCAGGAAGTTTGGCTCTAGAATTTGTGCTTATTTATACCGTATATTTATTTATTTTTAGGAATGTTATCAAAATTAACTACTGTAATGGTGCAGTTGAACTGTCAGAATAATGGCTTAGAATAAAGTATGAGTGGGTCATTTTGGGGCACTTATCACATTGGAACCACTGGCATTCAAAGATCTGTTCCTACCTATATAGTTTAGCAACTGCAACTAATTCATCTCAACAGAACTGAGTTTACTACCCAGAAGGACCATTTAATCGTTTTCAGTGGGTGGTTATTTCTTTCCAGTGGCAAGAATGATCAGAGGTTAATAGCGTGGGTATTAGGATCAATCAATCTTGAACTTAAATTAAGATCCACTACTTACTAGTTGTATGCTGCTGCTGCTAAGTCGCTTCATTCCTGTCCGACTCTGTGCGACCCCATAGACGGCAGCCCACCAGGCTCCCCCGTCCCTGGGATTCTCCAGGCAAGAACACTGGAGTGGGTTGCCATTTCCTTCTCCAATGCATGAAAAGGGAAAAGTGAAAGGGAAGTCACTCAGTCGTGTCCGACTCTTAGCAACCCCATGGACTGCAGCCTACCAGGCTGCTCCGTCCATGGAATTTTCCAGGCAAGAGTACTGGAGTGGGGTGCCATTGCCTTCTCCTATAAATTTACATAATTCCATAAGTCTTGGTTTCCCCACCTATTCAATATGAAATGAAGATAATTGTCCCATTCCATGAAATTGTCATGACAATTTATATAAAGTGCATTTTATGCAAGTAGAGTCAGTCAATAAGCAGTAGATATTAATGAAGTTCATGTGAGCATGATCTGTTTCCGTTGTCCTAGTATCTAGAAAATCATATGAATAATTAGTAGGTAGTCGGATGAACATCAAATATGATAAAAGAAAGTTGCTAATTATTTTTGATTTTTCTATTATTATAGACTATTTTAATCAAACTTGAAAAATATTTGCCCATTACTGTGTTTACTATAACAGGCACTGAAATACTCATGTCTGTCAGAGTATGCTGTTACTGCTACTGCTAAGTCGCTTCAGTTGTGTCTGAATCTGTGCAATCCCATAGATGGAAGCCAATCAGGCTCCCCCATCCCTGGGATTCTCCAGGCAAGAGTACTGGAGTGGGTTGCCATTTCCTTCTCCAATGCATGAAATGAAAAGTGAAAGTGAAGTCGCTCAGCCGTGTCCGACTCTTAGCAACCCCATGGACTGCAGCCGCCCATGGGATTTTCCAGGCAAGAGTACTGGAGTGGGGTGCCATTGCCTTCTCCCTGTCAGAGTATACTCTCTTTTAAACAGAACTGGATAAACCCAAATACATCCCTAAGCTTTAATTCTACTTTTACACAATTTCTGTTGAAACAAACTTACTCATGAAAGGAATACTATGTTTCCTCAATTCTTGCTGCTGCTGCTGCTAAGTCACTTCAGTTGTGTCCGACTCTGTGTGACCCCATAGAGGGCAGCCCACAAGGCTCCTCTGTCCCTGGGATTCTCCAGGCAAGAATACTGGAGTGGGTTGCCAGTTCCTTCTCCTCAATTCTTAGATGCTATCTATAGTAAAACAATACCATAGATTATATAATAGTTTTAAGAGAAAAAAAAAAAGGCTTCCCAAGTGGTGCTAGTGGTAAAGAACCCGCCTGCCACTGTAGGAGACATAAGAAACTCCATTCTGTCTCTGGGTTGGGAAGATCCCCTGTAGGTGAGCATGGCAACCCTTCCCAGTATTCTTGCCTGGAGAATCCCATGGATAGAGGAGCCTGGCTGGGCTACAGTCCACAGGATCACACAGAGTCAAACACGACTGAGTGACTGAGCATGCATGCATGTTTATGATCCCCACCTTGTTAGTACTTTTGGGATTTACAGTATAATCTCAAGCCATATTTAGAGCATATAAGGATTTATGATATATTTTCACTTTGGTTTAACTCACAGTTTGCTTTCTTTTTCTTCATTTAACTGTCCTTAAAGTTCAACAGAAGGCTTCCCAATGGCTCAGCAGTAAAGAATATGCCTGCCAATGCAGGAGATGCCAGTTTGATTCCTGGGTGGGGAAGATCCCCTGGAGAAGGAAATGGCAACCCACTCTAGTATTCTTGCCTGGGAAATCCCATGCACAGAAGAGCCTGGATGGGCTACAGTCCATGGGGTCTCAAAGAGCTGGACATGACTTAGTGACTAAACAGCAGCAACAGAAGTTAAACAGCTCCTTCTGGAAGTCAGCCAAAAACTTCTGGCAAAAAAGTATTTGATCCTTTGGTGATGTTTAGTGGCTAAGTCATGTCTGACTCTTTAATGACACCATGGACTGTAGCCCAACCAGACTCCTCTGTCCTTGGGATTCCCCAAGCAAGAATACTGGAGTGGGTTACTATTTCCTTGTTCAGGGGATCTTCCTGATGCAGGGATCGAATTGGTGTCTCCTGCATGGGCAGGTGGGTTCTTTACCACTGAGCCACTGGGGAACCCATTTGATCTTTTAGGTTGTGTAGTTTGTTACATAAAGTCTCCTAGATTTGGAAATCCTATGATCCAGTCAAGGGGTTGGCAAGCTACAATTCACAGGCCAAACCTAACCCACCTAATGGTCTTGTAAATAAAGTTTTATTGGAACATAACCATGTCCATTATTTTTTATATTGCCATGGATACTTCTACATTTGTTGTTATTGTTGTTGAGTTGTGTCTGACTCTTTGCAACCCCTTTGACTGCATCACACCAGGCTTCCCTTCCTTCACCATTTCTAGGAGTTTGTTCAAACTCATGTCCATTGAGTCTGTGATGCCATCCAACCATCTTATCCCCTGTCATCCCCTTCTCCTGCCTTCAAGCTTTCCCAGCATTAGGATCAGAAGTGAGTAGTTAAAATACTAGGCATTGTTTGAGGCAAAATCAAGCTTACTGGAGTAACACAAGAACATAAACCTGAAAATAAACTATTTTTCATATGGGAAAGTCCCTAGCTTCATTCCACTTTCTTGTTACATTATTATACATCTCTATTAAAATGTAAGCTCCATGAGCACTGGACTTCCTTTTTTTACTGTTTTATCCTCTGTGCCTGGAATAGTAGATACTATTCCAGTAGATACTATACTCAGTAAACAAGTGCAGAATAAATGAATGAATATGTCATTGACTTTGGAAACTGTGGGGAAAGGGACAAGGCAAAGACATTATCTCTGATGAAACTCCCTTTGACTATTTTCATATATCGACAACTGAAATTTACCAAATAAATAACAAGAGTGAAGAGTTGAGGAAGTCATACATTGAGGTTCCCACAGTGTCAACTTTTTATTGTAATCCTTGGTTTAAGACCACTTGCTCAGTTTTTTCTGCTTGTATTATTCAAGGACACTTTATTGCAAATGAAAATAGAAAAAAAAAAAAAAACTGCAAAGAGGAATTTGCTAGTAGCATTTGAACAAGGATTACTCACTTCTGTTTCTTTCTGAATATTGGTGTCGTTATCTTCTAGTGTGGACTGGCCTCTTCTTAGGTTAGAGGACAAAGTTGCCAGGAATCTCAGATTCACATCTCAGTCCTCCACAGCCAGAGAACATGTTTCTCTCAGTCCATAGGAGAGACGTTCATCTAATCCAGCCTCCCCTTATCATCACTGGAATTACCATTTCCTTTACTTCATTTCTCACATGGATTCTATCTGTGGCCTTCCTCATCCATTCCCTGCTCCCCTTTCAATTCATTTCCCCAAGCTTACAAGGTCACTATTTTGCTTAAAATCTGCAAGGACTCTTCTCATTCCTTTCATACCAGCACCCAAGCTACTTTCATAGCACACGCAGCCCTCTTTAATTTCATCCAACTTGGTTATCCAAGTTCATTTTTCAAAATCTCCACCTTATTGCCCTCACTAAACCCTGAACTCTAGCCATACTGAGTTATTTACTTGAAATTCCCCACTAATGGCCCTATCTGGAATGGCTTTCCCACCTTCGCTTGATTCATTGACAGTTCATTTCAGTTGCTCAGTCATGTCTGACTTTTTGTGACCCCATGGACTGCAGCACGCCAGGCTTCCCTGCCCATCACCAACTTCCGGAGCTTGCTCGAACTCATATCCATCAAGTTGGTAATGCCATCCAATCATCTCATCCTCTGTCATCCCTTTTTCCTCCCTTCAACTTTCCCCAGTATCAGGTATCTGTTCCCACAGAATTTTGTTTCAGTCTATCATACCAATTAGAGTATTTTTATTATCTGGACTCAATTGTCTCACAGATGAGACTGTGAACTTGAGGGCAAGAAGTGTGTTTTCTATTTTACCAGTACCTAGCATATATTCTTATCAAGATTTATTGGGCAGGCAAATAATTGCAAGCGTGAATGACTTAGCAGAGTTACATTAACAAATGAAAGAGAATTTTATCTCATAGACTATAAATATCAGCATTTCCCATGATTAGACAGATGTGGATATATTCGTATGTCTCAGAAGTCTCATTTAAAACAAAAAAGTATGAGAAACAGTTGGGTATGGGCATTAAATGCAATCTGTATGGGCATTGAAACCTGACCAACTAGGTTGAGAGGGCTTCTCTGGTGGCTCAGATGGTAAAGAATCTGCCTGAAAGGCAGGAGACCTGAGTTCAATTCCTACATCAGGAAGATCCCCTGGAGAAGAAATGACAACCCACTCCAATATTCTTTCCTGGAGAATTCTATGGATAGAGAAGCCTGGCAGGCTACAGTCCACGGGCTCCCAAAGAGTCAGACACAACTGAGCAACTAACACACACACACCCCTAGGTTAAGAACTCACCACTTTTGCCTACTGCTGCTGCTCAGTCACTTCAACTGTGTTCGATTCCTTGTGACCCCATCGACTGTAGCTCACCAGGATCCTCTGGCCATGGGAGTTTCCAGGCAAGAATACTGGATTGGGTTGCCATGCCCTCCTCCAGGAGATCTTCCTGACCCAGGGATTGAACACATATCTCTTATGTCTCCTGCATTGGCAGGTAGGTTCTTTACCACTAGTTCCACTTGGGAAGCTCTTCTGACTACTACTTACATGATTTGGGACAGCTTACTTACCTCTCTGTGCCTTAGTTTCCTCATTTATTCAATATTTTGTTAATAGTAGTAGCTAGTTTATAGGGTTGTGTGTGCATTAAACCAGATAGATTGTGCAAGGAACTTAAAGTGTTGTGTGTTACATAGTAAGTTGCTGAATAAATGTGAACTTTAATAATATTGTTTGTTATTGTCTAACTAAATTTTATGCCATGGCCAGAGTCTATGCTAGTAAGAACTATCTTCTATAGATATAGACATGTTCAAATTTGAATTTTAAAAAGTCAAACAAATAAACAAATGAACAAAACTTCACAGAATTACTACCTCAAAGTTATGTGACATATATGTTGATGTGGCAGAAGAAAATTAATTTTTAGATTGGCACAAAATTCAATTAACCTAACCATCCTAGTTAGTATGCAGATCGCCTCCAACTGGCAAAATGTATTACTGCAGCAATTTTGAGTGGGGTTATTGCTTTTTTAGTTATAGTTTTAAAGTGAGTTTAAAATATATCAAAATTTATACCAAAAGTTTGCAGAATGTTCCAGAATGTTTGAATAAGTTGGGGATTTTAAAGATCCTGGTTGAAAATATTGGTCTAGATGAGCATTATCTTTCAATCAAATGCTTTTGTTTAACCTCTTAGTATTGTGTGTATGTGTATGTATGTGCTTGTGTGCATTTTGTATGTACATTTAGTCATAATTATCCACTGGTAACACTCTCTGGCTTTTAGTGCTCTTTAGTGGCATCATATTCAAACTGTAGGAGCAGGTATAGAGGAGAAAATATTACCTTTAATGTACTGAAGACAGAATAAAGAAGTTTTGAAATTAGTGATTTAATACACTAGGTCTAGTAAAATTCTTTGCACACCTGGTGATGGAACTGGAGTGGGTTGCCATGACCTCCTCCAAGGAATCTTCCATAACAGGGATTGAACTGGCGTCTCTTATGTCTCCTACATTGCAGGCGGATTCTTTACCCACTGATCCACCTGGGAAAGCCAGTATTCTTGTCTGGAGAATCCCATGGACAAAGGAGCCTGAAAAGCTACAGTCCAGAGGGTTGCAAAGAGTTGGACATGACTCAAGTGACCAAGCATGCACATAAAATCAAAATGGGACTTTTCACATTAATGAAACTGAGTTTATAAAAATCATGTAAAATCCTGCCTATAAACCATATTATAAAGTCCTCTAACCCAGTCATTTGTTAAGAAAAGTGTAGATATTTGCTTCTGGGTAAGTGATTAAGAAATCTACTTAAAGTGTTGTCAATAAGGAGTTAAATTTGAAGCTGTTTTGTTTTAAATGAATGAAGCTGATTATTAACTTTAGAGCTTTGTCTTCACTTTGCATTGTAGCACGTGCATTAGAAAACAAACATAACCCTGGTGGTTAAGGATATAGGTATTTATATTTTCAAAGGAAAAGAAAATGCTTTTTAAAATCAGATATATACACACAAACATTATATAAATAAAATGCTTACTGACTATGTGAAAAGATTGAGCACTTATTTAATAAGTCTGAAAATGCACAATGGGTGATATAAAATGCATATAAAATTAAACCAAGCAGGTACATTAATCACTGCCACCAGGACAAATGAATTCAAGCAGCAAACATTTATTTAAATGACCTGCGGCAGGATGGAGGAGAATAGCAGAAGATAAAAAGCATTAGGAAAAGTTTATAGGTTTTTCACTCACCAAATACCTTAGGGGTTAGGGGAAATATAGTGGGAAATGAGCAGACCTATTTGGCCTTCTTTCTGACAGAGATGGAGAAAAGGGGTTAGAAGGGTGGCCATCTTCTTAATGACCTAATTGTAAATCCATTTGTTTTAGAAGGCTAATCTGTTTTTATTGTGTCAGTATAGATGACTTGGATAATTGCTGGCCCCGTGGCTCCGAAGTGATCAGATGGCACATTATAAATTGGAAGGTAGCCAGGTCTTGCCCAATATAGAGTTGGTTAAAACCCTTGATGACATAAGTGTCTGATAAATAAAATATACCTTGTCAGTGAAAGCTTAGCTTGATAATTAGATTGGAGAGCAGGTTGTTTCATGTTTGAAATCTTCCAAGCTGTGAAATACTCGGAGTTGAATCCAACTCAAGAACAAATTCTAGTAAGTTTGGGTAAAGTCTATTTTTTTCACTTTCAAGAATTACCTCTTAAACTGGCTTAATAAAGAAGCCTGTCATCCGTCTGTTATCTTAGAATTATCTGAAAAATGTGGCTTTGATAAATTAAGTGTAAATGAGACATAAATGCATCATAAATTGTGGGATTAGTTTTCTCATGAAAGATATAGAGATTCCAGAGTTGAAGATGAAAAAAACATTTTTTTTTGGCAATCACAGTTCTTGCATTGGGGTTTCTATAATACCTTTATGATGGTCTGTTTCCCTCTCACCCTTTCTTCTCATGGGATTTGTGTACCTAAGAAGTGTTAGGGGCCTCTTGTAGGGCTGTGGAATGACACTGACCCTATTTAAATCAGCATTAAAAGGGGAACAAGAGAGCAGCTTTCACCTTCTTTAAAATAGTACGTGAAATTCTCATACATTAATCCTCCACCCATTTTACACTGTCCCTTAGTGGGGTGATTAGGAGAGAAAAAAGAAAACAACCCTAAAAGTAATCTACAAATTTTATCAATACAAATGGTGCTCTTCATAACCAGAAGCATATAGCCTCAGCAACCGACCATGTCTTTAGGGAGTTCACCTCCATGCAGTAGTCTTCAAACCCCTCCCCCTCCAACTCACAATTCAACATCACAAAACCCTCACATAGTTGATTCACCAATATATTTATGGGTGTCTGGGTGAAGTTAGAAGCAGCAGTATGCACATTTCTGAAAAGCACTGTTCACCTAGGCTCTCATTTGTGTCACACTGATTCCACACCAAGGACTATTTGTCTCACCAGGATCTGAGAGAGAAGATAAAAGAATCTATAACAGATCCCTGCTCTGTCCTGCCACTTGGTCCTCAGATTCATGAAGAGCACTTGTGCCTTACTAAATGCCTCTGCATCACTATTGCCCATCGGAAATGCCACTTTGCTAATGTCTTAATCCACTTCCACAACTTTCCTTCTCAATAGATCAACTCCTCCTACTTACCTATTCCTATCTTCTCACTATTCCCTTTCCTTCCCTCACTTTTTTTGCCTATCTCCTTACATCATTTGTTCCATCATTGTTACCTTCCTTCTCTCCATTTTTAGTGACACATATCGATGGGAGGAACTTTATGACTATTACTTTGGGAAGAGGCTTTTGGAGAAAAAGACCAAGTATATCTTCTTAATGAACTTGAAGGTTTCCCGTCACAGTCCCCATGGCCCTTACCTGATCATAAGGAGCCAAATGGGCACTTGTAGCTCTAATATTGGACTCTCGTGGTCTCAGAAGATCTCATCAACCCAACCCACTCTAACCATCTCTTCTCTCAGATGAAGGAAACACAATAAAGTCTAACCATCTCTGTTACCATGGAAACAGAAGTTTGCTCCCCTGTCCAAGAGTAACAGAATGAAAAGAGATAATGCCATTGACATAAGAATGGATTGTCATTGGCAAGAAAATAAGTAGCAAAAGAAGTGATTTTCAGGGAAGCCGTATTTTGACAAATCCAAGGGAGAATCCCTGAGACATGAAAGGTCAGGTGAGTGGTCTGAGAGCTACGACCTGACATAACTTCAATTGCAGAAGCAATGACTAACCTTTGTAACCTGGTTATATTCACTCTTCTCATTAGGACAAAACCCTGAGGGAAACTGTACAGTCCTACTTACATGGTGGTTTCATATTTAGGTGGACTTCCTGAATTCTGGTGCTTCTTGTCTGCCAGTAGATATTCCCAAACAGGCAGGAGCTTCCTATAGGGAGAGAACAAGATTGGTGGTCAATCTTGACTTCTCTTCTGACCTCCTGTACCTTCCATCAGTCAACAGATCTTTTAAATTCTACTTCTGCCAGCCCCTCCCAATCCAGCCTAATGCAATATCTTTCTGCCTCGTCCCTGTGACTCTGTTGACTGCACACCACTCCCAGATTGTCTTTCTTTAATTTGTGGGTCATATCTGTCCATTATGTGCCTGACCAGACAACTTGGTCATTTTACATTTTCTGCCTTGATTTCTACTTCTTCAGTATTTAGACACTCTGCTCTGAAAATTTTTGAATTTTTCTATCTTTGAACATCCTTATATAATATGAGACTGTGGGACACTTGAAAGCACAAAACATATTTTACCCATTTACCCAATGTTTTTCAGCATTACCTTTACATCTCTAACAGCAGTTCTTGGCAAATGTGTTGTAATATTTGTTTAAGATATATAGAAAACCTCTGTTTATTTGATGAAGGAATTAAAGTTGTGGGAAATGGATTATCCCACTCTTCCCTAACCTGCATAAACCAGTGGAATAAAGCGTTCCTAACACTTAAATAAAGAAAAGAGGATGGGAAAAGGAGAAAAAAATGAACCTCCCAGCTAGTGGATCTCTCCCACCTCTGGATGCCAAACTTGATGCTTTCAAGATTAAAGCATTTACCTTTGGCAGTAAAATGGTTGGCATGGAAAAGAATTAATGACTTCTCCAGACAATGACTTGAATACTGCTGGGTATAGCTCATTTGAAGAAGAAATTCAGAAGGACCACATTGAATCTCAGGGCATTTACTGAAAAAATTAGATGTATACCACCGCAATTCCATTCCTTGTCTTGAAACTGAGCAGGATTCTGCAGGGCCTTCCTAGGGACAGGGCCACCTCTCCCTGTGTCCTCTGCCTCTTGTTTGCAAAAAAAACTTTGGCCTCCTGGGCCTTTCCCAAGTTCCAAAGGATAAATTTAACCAGAGAAGTGAGAAAATGCAGAAACAAAGAAAAGCAGTCAAGAAAGACACAATGCTGATAACCTAGTCATAAAACAAAGTCAGAGCCTTCTAATTCCTCCTCAAGGACTGTAGATAGTATCCTGAGACATATCCTTGGGTTGTTTGGCAGAGATTAAACCCCTTACCAGGTGGAGGAAGTTAACTGCATGCTGATCACCAGAATGTAGACCCCAGACTGGTTGGAACCAGAAGGTTGATGATTGAGTTTCTTGAAACATCACCCGGTCACCTCACCATCAACCAATTAGAGAAGAGCAAGAGCTGATCACGTACCTCACAACCCTCTTTCTCCTTTACACTGTCTTAAAAAACCCTTTCCTGCAAGTCATTGGAGAATTCGGGTCTTTTAAGCATGAGCTTCCTCTTCTCCTTGCTTTGACTTGCAATAGATACTTACTTTGCTTCACCTCAACCTGATGTTAGTAGACTGGCTTTCCTCCATGTCAGGTGAGTAGACCCAAGTTCAGTTTGGAAACAGTATGTGGATTTTCCCTGTTATTTTTTCTTCCCCTTCCCCTGCTTCTGGCTAAACTATAGATTTCAATATTTGAACCTGGATCTGAAGTCTGATTGACTTAGTTATCATTCTATTGAGCATTTTATCTGTTTACTGTGATAGACTGTATAAATATTTGGTGCCTCCCCAGGCAAAAGGATGATACTGGGTTGGCCAAGAAATTCATCCGGATTTTTCTGTAAGATGTTATGGAAAAACCCAGGTGAATTTTTGGCCAACCCAATACATCCCCATTCTGTTGCGCTTGGGCAGTGATCTAACTTGTTTTAGCCAATGAAAAGAGAGCTGCAGTGAGATGCATCACCTCCTGGCAGAAGCTTTGAGAGTCAGCATGTTTGTCCATTATATCCTCTTTTCCCTGATCTTTAATCAGGGAAGCCTGTGTCAAGATGAAGCCTTCATCAGCCCCAATCCCTGAGTAACTACCACAAAGGGCCCTTTTGGTCAAATATAATTCACATAAAGCATGAACAAAAATAAACTTGTTTTTAAACCACAAAGATTTTGGAGTTGTTTGTTAGTGCAGAATAATAGCCTATTCTGCTTGATATAATTATGTAACAAAGATGATTAATAACAAAATCTGAAATATTTGTGTTCTAGTCTCAATGATAAGTATGAAATTTTACCTAATCTGATACATTTGAACTATAAAAACATATTCCATATGATATATACTTCTACTAAGGTAAAATAGTCATTAACCATATTCTTTAAGAGATTCCCACAGACAAGCTTCTTTCTACTCTTTCCTTTTTAAGGTGAGATACTTCTGAGCAAGGGCTTCCATGATGGCTCAGCAGTAAAGAATCTGCCTGAAATGCAGGAGACACAGGAGACTTTGGTTTGGTCCCCGGGTTCCGAAGATCCCCTGGAGAAGGAAATGGCAACCTACTTCAGAATTCTTGCCTGGAAGTCCCATGGAGAAAGGAGCCTGGCAGGCTATAGTCCATGGAGTCTCAAGGAGTTGGACACGACTGAGTGACTGAGCACACACACATGCACACACATACTTCTAAGAAAAACTGTAACTCCACAATGTTCCTTCACTGGTTTTCCTTGATAAATGAGTCCATATCATATTACATCGCTGTTCTCCCAATGCAACCCCTGACACACAATAGAAAATTAATAAATGTACATTCAGTTAATTATTCTAGCAATGATGTAATATTTGTCCATGCTGCTGTTGCTTCTGCTCAGTCACTTCAGTCATGTCCGACTCTGTGAGACCCCATAGACGGCAGGCCACCAGGCTCCCCTGTCCCTGGGATTCTCCAGGCAAGAACACTGGAGTGGGTTGCCATTTCCTTCTTCAATGCATGAAAGAGAAAAGTGAAAGTGAATTTGCTCAGTCATGTCCAGCTCTTAGTGACCCCATAGACTGCAGCCAACCAGGCTCCTCCATCCATGGGAGTTTCCAGTCAAGAGTACTGGAGTCGGGTGCCATTGCCTTCTCCAATATTTATCCATAGCAGATGCTAAATAAATGTTTGTTGAACTTAGTTGAACTACATTGGAATATAATTCTAAAATATTTTGTAAATGTAAGCATTTTGTATTTTTGTGATCAATCTAACACATATCAGATAAATCTTTTCTTCTCCATCAAAATGTGTAAGTGCATTTTTCAATGTTTAGACCCCATTTGTATGGTTTTATTGAAAAGCAATTTAAATTCCATAATTAGATAAAACTCCCTCATTTATAGGCAGCGTGGCAAAAATTTTCAAATGTTAGATAGTATATGTCTTACCTGACAGGCTTTTTATAACTGGATATTCCTGGGTTTGATACTCAGAAATTATGATTTTATAGGTCTTGGCTGAACCTGCATTTTTAACTAGTGCCCCATGGTGATCTAATGCAGGTCATTTGTGGACTCCTTTGAAAAATAATCTACCAGACCAGTGCTTCAAAAGCTTTACCATGCATTGAAAGGTTGTTGCTGAACCACAAAAGACGCCAGGATTCTTGGCCTCTGGAGGTGAGTTCAATCTGGGGCCAGAGACAAGGCTTGATCTCTCAGAGCCTTTGTGTAATAAAGTTTTATTAAAGTATAAAAGAGATAGAGAAACCTTCTGACATAGACATCAGAAGGGGGCAGAAAGAGTACCCTCTTGCTAGTGTTAGCAGTGGAGTTATATACTTTTTAATTATTTATTACAATGAATCAAAAGAATGTCTGGAGGTTGTAAAGATCTTACTAGACCCACTCCCATAATTTACATGTTAAGATTACAGGATTAGCCAGAAGGTTTTTTCCAGAAAATGTCCTCAAGCAGGATACATTATTGTTATATAATCCTAAGGAATGTAGAGGAAAAACAAGTTTGTCCTTTCCTCCTCCTTGAGAATTCCAGACCCCTCTCTCCTTGGGGACCCCTGGACTTCTTATCAACCTGCCTAGGAATTGATTCTCTCAGCATCCTGATGACCTGGGGGCCCAGTTAAAATGCAGATTCTGATTCAGTAGTTCCAGGACCAGGCCTGAGAATTTGAATTTATTAATTTTTCTCAATAATAATTTTATTATGAATATATGCAGAAATTATAATACTCTAAATAATTTATATAAGGAAAATATGTAATTGAATTTCATTTTCCTTGTTTTATTTCAACTTTTATTGGTACTACTAGAAAATTTTAAGTTCCTAATTTGGGTCCATCATATTTCTTCTTTTTTTTTCTATTGGAGTGTAATTTCTATGAGAATCTGTATTCTAAACAAACTTCTCGTGGTTGCTGGTGCTGTGGATTCTCAAGCCACACTTGGAGCAGGAAAGAAGTAAAGAAAAATACATTTCATTTTTCCCTAAGCTTGTGGATAGATATTTTCACCTGTTCCATAATTATTTTGAATTTTAAAATCAGTTTGTGCTTGTCAGTCAATTGCTTAACTAGATTACACACTGCCTGAGGCCAGGAAGCAGATTAATTATACTTTTTCTCTCTTCCCCCCTTAGCTCCCATCTTAGTGCTGAGCAATCCCCTAGCAGGCACTCAATAAGTGTGGTTGATTGATTGATGAAAGTACCAGAGAACAGCTGTAGAGCAACATGAAGTACATAATTATATGCAGTAAAATACCATTTTTACAGAATGGGTTTGGATCAATGTCAAAATGGATTTTCAGGGAAAATTAAAATTGACAGCATGCATTAAAATTTTTGAAAAACATCTTATTTGATTTGGGTATTGTATCAAACATGCCAATAAATCTGTTTCCCCTTTATGAATGATATGGATTATACAGAAACTCAATTTAAGGTTATAATTAAAAGTACACTAAGACTTTAACGTCACTTGAGGTTGGTATTTTTGTTACAATAGCACTGCATAAAAACTAGAAACCCCATTATTGTGTAAACAATATATACTTGTTAAGGAGATTTAGTATAAGAAAGCGATCTTGGCTATAGATCCTAGCTTTAGACATAATTTGTTAGTCACTCAGTCATGTCTGACTGTCTGACCCCATGGACTGTAGTCCACCAGGCTCCTCTCTCCATGGAATTCTCCAGGCAAGAATATTGGAGTGGGTTGCCATTTCTTTCTCCAGGGGATCTTTCTGACTCAGGGATTGAAGCCCGGTCTCCCACATTGCAGGAAGATTCTTTTACCATCTGAGCACCAGAGACAGACCCCAGACATAATTTAGTTGAGATGAAAATAGTCTTGGAGAAATGAAACAGAATGGGGTTAATATTCTTGTAGCTACGTGATGCACTTTGCAGCTCTGGGTAGACTCTTCAACTATATACTCATTCATCCACTCACATAATATTTATCGTGCGCTTGCTATGCTGGTGCTGTGTCAGCAACATATGCTGCCACCCTTGAGCTAACAGCTTAGTACAAAATACAAGAGGACAGGCATCATAATACTGCACAGTAATGGCTAAGAATGGAGAAATTCAAGTTCATAAAGAGTCACATAACAATGACCTGAAGCCATCAGGGAAGGTTCCTGGAGGATGTGACTGTAAACTGAAATATGCCCGTTGGGATATCCCATATAGACTTTGGGACTGAGGCAGAAACTAGACAAATGAGGAGGAGCTGGGGGGAAATGAAGGAGGGAACACTGGGGGAAATGTTTTTCTGGCTAAGGGAATACCTTGTGCTAGGGAGGTGACAGAGAGCTCAGTGGATTTGGTAAACTGGAACTGAATGATAAGGGTCACTTGACTGTTAGGTGTGAGGTGAGAGAAGGTCAAGATGGTGCTGGATGCTAACCAGGGGCCAGATTATGAAGTTCACTTAAACCATATTAAGGTTTGTACTTTATCCTGAAGACCATGGTTTAGATGGGAGGAGCATGTTCTTGTTTTTGTTGTTTAGTCTCTCAGTTGTGTCCAACTCTTTTGCGACTCCATGGACTGTAGCCCTCCAAGCTCCTCTGTCCATGGGATTTCCCAGGCAAGAATACTGGAGTGGGTTGCTATTTGCTTCTCCAGGAAATTTTCCTGACTCAGGGATTGAATCTGGGTCTTCTGCAATGCAGGCAGATTTTTCACACCTGAGTCATGGGGGAAGCCTGGGAAGAGCATGGCTGTGTTTTTATTTTTAAAGAATTTTTTAAAAAAATTTAACATAGTTGTTGTATAATATTATATAATTTACAGATATACAATATGGTTATTTGGAATTTTTAAAGTTTATATGCCATTTATAGTTATGCAGGTCAGGAAGCAACAGTTAGAACTGGACATGGAGCAACAGACTGATTCCAAATAGGAAAAGGAGTATGTCAAGGCTGTATACTTCTATGCAGAGTACATCATGAGAAACGCTGGGCTGGAGGAAGCACAAACTGGAATCAAGATTGCCGGGAGAAATGTCAATAACCTCAGATATGCAGATGACACCACCCTTATGGCAGAAAGTGAAGAGGAACTAAAGAGCCTCTTGATGAAGGTAAAAGAGGAGAGCGAAAAAGTTGGCTTAAAAAAAAAAAAAGTTGGCTTAAAGCTCAACATTCAGAAAACAAAGATCATGGCATCTTGTCCCATCACTTCATGGGAAATAGATGGGGAAACAGTGGAAACAGTGTCAGACTTTATTTTTTGAGGCTCCAAAATCACTGCAGATGGTGACTGCAGCCATGAAATTAAAAGACGCTTACTCCTTGGAAGGAAAGTTATGACCAACCTAGATACCGTATTCAAAAGCAGAGACATTACTTTGCCAACAAAGGTCCATCTAGTCAAGGCTATGGTTTTGCCAGTGGTCATGTATGGATGTGAGAGTTGGACTGTGAAGAGAACTGATCGCTGAAGAATTGATGCTTTTGAACTGTGGTGTTGGAGAAGACTCTTGGGAGTCCCTTGGACTACAAGGAGGTCCAATCAGTCCATCCTAAAGGAGATCAATCCTGGATGTTCATTGGAAGGACTAATGCTGAGGCTGAAACTCCAATACTTTGGCCACCTCATGCGAAGAGTTGACTCATTTACAACACACTAGCAAATCTAAAATAAAAGAAGGAGACTCTTCATAGAGGACAAATCTAGTGGCTATCAATAGGGAGAGAGAAGTGGGCAGAGGCAACATAGAGGGGGGCTTCAGAGATACAAATAATTATGTATAAAATAAGCTACAAGGATATATTGTACAATAAGGGGAACATAGCCAATTTTATAACTATCAGTTCAGTTCAGTTCAGTCGCTCAGTCGTGTCCGACTCTTTGCGACCCCATGAATCACAGCACTCCAGGCATCCGTGTCCATCAGCAACTCCTGGAGTTTACCCAAACTCATGTCCATCGAGTCAGTGATGCCATCCAGCCATCTCATCCTCTGTCGTCCCCTTCTCCTCCTGCCCCCAATCCCTCCCAGCATCAGGGTCTTTCCCAAGGGCTGCCTTTCTTACTACATGCAATTTATTCCCTCTCCTGGGTTAGAGTGTGTCTTTATTTTAGGAAGTTCATGCTTGGAAGATGTTTGTGTTTAGGTGATACCACTCATGCATCCCTTGCATTCTCACTGTTTGTGTATGGGTCCAGCTACCCAGCTAGACTGTGACTTCCCATAAAGCATGGTTGTATTTTTTTTTTCAACTTGGTGTCAATCTTAGGGCATGTGTGGGTGCATGTGTACTCAGTTTCTAACTCATGTCCGACTCTTTGCAATCTCATGGACTATAGCCTGCCAAGCTCCTCTGTCCATGGGATTTTCCAAGCAAGAATACTGGAGTGGGTTGCCATTCCCTTCTCCAGGGGATCTTTACTGACCTAGGGATCAAACCTGGGTCTCCTGCATTTCAGACAATTCTTTACCCAGAGCCTCCACCAGGGAGGCCCTTTTGGGGGCATAACACTTACCAGCAATAGACTGAATAGAGAAGCTTGTTTAACAAAGTGAAGGTTTTCCATCTCTCATTACATATATTCAGTATGTGGGTACTGAATAAATTCTCACTGACCGTAAAACAGAGGATGGTGTCAAATAAAATCTGGGGTTAGGAAAAAGTATTAGATCTTTTCCATAGTCAAAGGATGAAAGAATGCAATTTAATTTAAATCCTTCTTGTCTTCAGGGGAAAAATCACTCTGGCAAGTACTATAAGCAATCTGAAGTCACCATGGCACAGCTGACTCAAAACAGTCATATCCATCCTACAAATCCAATTCAATTTCTCCTTTTGTCTGACTTAGCAAGGAAATTAACCAGACAAGCCACTGGGGTTTGTTATAATAATACTTCTTAGCATCTATATGGTTCTTTCTGGTTTCAATGAACTTGACTCACATTAATTACTTAATCACATAGACCACCATGAGGTGGAGAACCAAGGCTAGTTATCCCCATTTCTTGATAAGGGAATTGAAAATGCAAAGGGGTCTCTAGCTGCAGATTGTTCTGCCAGTCTGCCAGTTAAACTCAAGATTAACTCCCAGAAGGCTACTACACAGTTCATTAGCCCAAAATGTCTCAAGCTGAAAACTGTTCCAGAAGTTCAGGAAGAGAAAGGGCTCTGCATAACTGTAAGGGAGAACAGACAGAGTAGCCAGAATCATTGCCTCATTTCTCCTTTTTCCCTCTGAGCATGGAAACAATTTCATGGAGCCTTGAGGTGGCGTATTAACCTTGGGGCCAGATCCTGTGCCTGAGTACACTGTTCCCCAGGAACTTCTTTTTGCAGGTGCCTTCATTTCCCGAGGATACCAGAGCTTAATTTAGCAGATTCTTGCTTCTGAGCACTCAACTGTACCCTGGTGGGTTGGAAACTTGGCCATGGATAGGATCTTGCTCCAGGGATCATTTCTCTAATCCAGCTGGATTCCTGGGTATTCAAAATTAGAAGTCACCCACTCTCTCCTTTGATTGACAGGCCATCTGTGGATTGAGAATACCTTGCTGCATGATTGGGCAGTGTTTATTTCATAATGGGCTTTGGAAGAAAAACTCACTTGGGATTCAGCTTATTTGGAAAACTTGGAGAAACTAGTTGAATAAATTGGTATATGTCACATCTACAGCTACAGCATCCAAGCATTTGGAAAACCAGCAGGAATTAAAAAGCAATCCCAAGGGTTGCTGCAGTGCACATTCTACATACACGATAGGCAAGATGGGAATATTAGCTGCATATTAGCTGTTCTAAGCCCTGGAGTGAGGTCTAATTATGCATAGAGAACCCTCAGAGTTGTATCAGGCCTTCCCTGGGTGTCCCTGGGCACTGTTAACTGAATACTTAATGTTTTCTATCCCTTGGGTGATTGGAAGTTACTTGGAAATCCCCAGAAGTTCTTTTGACCTCTTTAATTAATCTGAGTAGTCGACTATTAAAAGACTTATCTTTAAGTATTTTCTTTTTTGCTATTTATTATGAGATTTCTTTCCATTTCTAACACTTTCTCAGTCTCACCCCTCCCAATGCCTCCACAGCTCCGTGGCTTCCTTTGTTCAAGCCTTTCCTGTCTGGTTTGCATTTTCAGTTTGGAGAACATGACTAGGGAGTGAGGTGAGCCCAAGTCCTGTCAGAATTAGCAGAGAAGACTTTTTGGCAAAGGAGTGAACATATTCCTGCTTCCTCAGGAAAAAATGAGAACATTAAGAGCTACTGTGTATGGAGTATTAGGCATTTTTAGGTCTTCACACTCAATATCACACTGAACAATGAAACCAATCATTCAAGAAGGATTAGAAGATAAAATATAGAATTCTACATTTTTCAAAAATAAATGTGTATTCTTTAAATTAAAAATATGCAACTTTCTGTCTAGAACACATTGAATGTTAATACTGGAAAGGACGTCTGGTCTAACCACCATTGTTTCAGGGGTGGGGAAACTGAGTCCCAGAAAGGTCATAGGGTTGGTGGAAAGTTAAAGACCACGTTCTGACTCCCAGTCCAGGTTGTGGGGCAGAGAGAACAGATAATGGATGTAGAACCTGAGGACTGGGTCAGCTGATGGCTGTTGCTCAGGGATATTGTTTAACCTTGCAAGGCTGCTTCTGTGCACCAAGGAATTCAACTATGTGCTTTCTGAGGTCACTTGCAGCTATGAAACTTTGTCATCTCTACTAGATTATCCTGTCTCTTATAATAGCAATAATTATATTTTAAAAATGTGCTCAACACTAGAAAAACATTGGATTATGCAATTACCTGCACACATTTTTATTCTCTCCATCCCCACCAGTGCTTTTAGATTCTTATTAGAAATGAAAAGACTAAGAAAAAAATCCTACAAAAAACATATTACCCCAGAAGCTGAAACTGCAGGATCTCATAAAATGAAAGCTACCTGGTTATGTACCTTTGATGTTCAGCTCATGTAAAGTAAAAAGTTTTAGAGTATGAGGAACTTCTGATTTTTGGCTTTAAAAATAAATATCAGGAATTCCTGTTGAAACAGGAAACTCTGGTTCTGAAACTCTGGTGCACAGAGCTTGAAACTGTAGTCCAAAGAGGTACAATTAGGTCTTTTTGAGAAACTCTCAGGGCTGATTTGGAAAGAGGAGGGTCAGCAGGGGAAGCTTGGGTGCAGACCATCAGGGCTTGCTGGTTGCTGTCGCAGGCTGCCTCCACGTCACTGTACTGCTGTAGGATGTCAGGAGGTGTGAAGACAGGGACAAAGTCTGAGCTTCAACAAACAGCTGGCCACTGCAGACAAACCCACCTACAGAATTTTAGTAAATATATGGAGGCTGGTTGTCTTCATTGCCTCTTACATTTTCATACGTTGATAAAGTATGCCTCTGTCTTCTATTTTTTTCTTTTTTGCTAGTAAGTGCTAACATTCAGTCTATTTATTTGACACTACATTAAATGAATAATTTACACTCAGATGCCACACTGAATAGACCACTTTATTAGTGGTTAAACTTCTCTGACATAAAAATTGTAGAATTTTTTTCAGAAAGTATAGTTCGTATTAAGAGACACAAGATAAACATACCATATCAGAGAAAATGGTTCATTGGTGAATATATATATATGTATATAGTAATGGGAATATATAATACATACTTATTATATTGGGAATGTTGTGTTCTTTGTTAATTTTCACTAAGAAGTATTTCAGGTGGTTTAAATGGTGGCACTAAAAATAAAGCAGTGGGCACTGAACAGATGGGTTGAATTAAGAATGGGTTTAATGCCAAGTTCACTAATGTCTGAACGGTGAAAAGAGGTATTCATTTAAAAGTCTTCTTATTACCTTTTCTTGAAAAAAAAAACCCTCAGTGTTTTTTCCTCCTCCTTTCCTTTTTGATGACAAATCCATTTTAATAACTATAATATACATATTCTAAAGGATTCTGAGAAAATGTAAAATAGAATCACTGTCTGAATAGCACATTAAGAGTTGGAAAAGATTTTAAATGGAGAATAAGTTTGCCTTAGTAAAAATGAGAAATGTTTGTTAAGTTTGGAATCCAAATATTTCATAAAATATTATGAAAACTAGTTTTGAGACACACACAATGATTTTTTAGAGGTAATTTATTTAATCTTAATGAACTATGATTTCAACTTTTAGGAGAAACTATTTTGAAGCCACAATGAAGTATCTAAGCATCAAATGACTATTGAAAAATAAAAGGTTGAGTTAATTGTAAATAAATCAGAAGCATATGTTTTAATTCTTCCTTAAAATATATATATAAATTAAAATAAAATGTTCTTCATAAATATGACTTATATCAAGCCAAACCTCAAATATGTGAAAAGTAGTTCAAGCTATTTGACAAGTTTGGAATTGAACTAGACAAACTGAAAATTAAATGTGTATTAAAAAGTAAAAGAAGCACTGGCATATCTATTTGCTCAGGAAGAGTGAATGTAGTCTGTGCATTGCTCTTGGGTCAAAGGATTTTGGTTCTAATATTAATTGTCTAAGCAAGTCAGTCTCATCTTTGTTCATTTATACCCCAGTGGAGGAGATGATCTCTGGATCTCTTTCAGCTGGAAATCTGTGAAATGCTGAGAAACAAATGAGATAGCGCCTGGAAAGAATCTGCAAAACACGTAGCATCAGACTGCTGCTTGAAAGTATATATTGTGTGTTTCTCAGCAACATTTTAATTTCCTTAGACACAGAAGTCATTTAATTATGTACCTAGCATGCTGCTGCTGCTGCTGCTAAGTCGCTTCAGTCGTGTCCGACTCTGTGTGACCCCATAGACGGCAGCCCACCAGGCTCCCCCGTCCCTTGGATTCTCCAGGCAAGAACACTGGAGTGGGTTGCCATTTCCTCCTCCAATGCATGTGAAAAGTGAAAGTGAAGTTGCTCAGTTGTGTCTGACTCTTTTCGACCCCATGGACTGCAGCCTACCAGGCTCCTCCGTCCATGGGATTTTCCAGGCAAGAGTACTGGAGTGGGGTGCCATCACCTTCTCCAGTATCTAGCATAAGGAGATCTAAAAATAGCTAATCAATGAATGATTATTTAATGAATAAATACGTTCCCTTCAAAATAAAAATAATTACATAGCTATAAAGTCATATATAAGCATATATATACATAGCAGTTTTTGATTCTGAAATGACTTCTGAGGGTATTATTTATATAGATAAGTTGAAACCAAGCAGGAACATGTAGGGGCTTTCCTGGCTACAGATCCGTCTGCATCCCTGCTTATTGTTGACTGAGAAAAGAGGTTTTAGAGATACACTGTACTGCAGATGGTGATTGCAGCCATGAAATTAAAAGAAGTTTACTCCTTGGAAGAAAAGTTATGACCAACCTAGATAGCATATTCAAAAGCAGAAACATTACTTTGCCAACAAAGGTCCGTCTAGTCAAGGCTATGGTTTTTCCAGTGGTCATGTATGGATGTGAGAGTTGGACTGTGAAGAAAGCTGAGTGCCAAAAAATTGATACTTTTGAACTGTGGTGTTGCAGAAGACTCTTGAGAGTCCCTTGGACTGCAAGGAGGTCCAACCAGTCCATCCTAAAGGAGATCCGTCCTGGGTGTTCACTGGAAGGACTGATGCTGAGGCTGAGACTCCAATACTTTGGCCACCTCATGCGAAGAGTTGACTGATTGGAAAAGACCCTGATTGGAACCCCCCTTCTGGGAGGGATTGGGGGCAGGAGGAGAAGGGGACGACAGAGGATGAGATGGTTGGATGGCATCACCGACTCGATGGACATGAGTTTGGGTAAACTCCGGGAATTGGTGATGGACAGGGAGGCCTGGCGTGCTGTGATTCATGCGGTTGCAAAGAGTCGGACACGACTGAGTGACTGAACTGAACTGAACTGTAACCCTCCTAGGTTCTGCATGTGGAGCAAAGAACAGGGCCTAGCAGTCAATATTTGGGGAAGTAAAACTGCAGGAACAGAGGACAGTCATATAGGAAAGTAGCCATAACTTAATAAATCAGTCAAAAGGACCCTCAGTTCTGTTTCAAAGGTAAAACTATGTCTGACATATATTCTTAAGTTGTTTTGTAGATACTAAATCCCCTACCTGGGCTTCCTAGGTGGTTCAACGGTAAAGAATTCACCTGCCAGGCAGGAGACACGGGTTCGATTCCTGGGTCAGGAAGATCCCCTGGAGAAGGAAATGACAACCCACTCCAATATTTTTGCTTGGGGAATCCCACGGACAGAGGAGCCTGGTGGTCTGTAGTCCATGGGGTCACCAATAGTTGGACACAACTGAGTGACTAAACAACAAAACCCCCAGCAGGTGGAGGAAACAGCATGCTCACTAGCAGCACAGAGCACCCAGATTGACTGCGACCAGAAAGTTGATAATGTTGACTCCTGAAATACCACCGTGTTGCCTCACCACCAGCCAATTAGAAACATGTCCACGAGTGGATCACACACCCTGTAACAATTCTTGCCTCCACAAATCAGCCTTTAAAAACTCTTCCCCATTTTGGTGGTGCCATCCTGGCTGCCCAGAGTATGTGCTGCCTCTATAATGACTCTGCTGCAAAACAAATGCTGAATGCTATTTTCATTTCTCACCTTTTTTTTGTAAATAGGAAATTTTTTTTTTTAAGTTTTTGTTTTTGTCATTTCTTTTATTTATTTATTTTTTAATTTTATTTTATTTTTAAACTTTACAATATTGTATTAGTTTTGCCAAATATCGAAATGAATCCGCCACAGGTATACCTCTGTTCCCCATCCTGAACCCTCCTCCCTCCTCCCTCCCCATACCCTCCCTCTGGGTCGTCCCAGTGCACCAGCCTCAAGCATCCAGTATCATGCATCGAACCTGGACTGGTGACTCGTTTCATACATGATATTATACGTGTTTCAATGCCATTCTCCCAAATCTCCCCACCCTCTCCCTCTCCAACAGAGTCCATAAGACTGATCTATACATCAGTGTCTCTTTTGCTGTCTTGTACACAGGGTTATTGTTACCATCTTTCTAAATTCCATATATATGCGTTAGTATACTGTATTGGTGTGTTTCTTTCTGGCTTACTTCACTCTGTATAATAGGTTCCAGTTTCATCCACCTCATTAGAACTGATTCAAATGTATTCTTTTTAATGGCTGAGTAATACTCCATTGTGTATACGTACCACAGCTTTCTTATCCATCCCTCTGCTGATGGGCATCTAGGTTGCTTCCATGTCCTGGCTACTATAAACAGTGCTGCGATGAAAATTCTCTTTAGATTTCTTTTGGTTAGTGAAAACAGGTACTAATGTAGGTCTTTCATAAAAGCAAAGTGATGTGAAGTGAGCTTTTGAAAAGTGGGGGATACCTATATACATTATCTATATTTCAGTATGCTGTGCTTAGTTGCTCAGTTGTGTCCGACTCTTTGTGACCCAGTGGACTGTAACCCACCAGGCTCTTCTGACTGTGGGGATTCCCCAGGCAAGATTACTGAGTGGGTTTGCCATGCCCTCCTCCAGGGTATCTTCCCATCACCGGGATCAAATCCAGGTCTCCCACATTGCAGGGAGATTCTTTACCTCTGAGCCACCAGGGAAGCCCAAGAATACTGTACTGGGTAGCCTGTTCCTTCTCCAGGGAATCTTCCTAACCCAGGAATTGAACTGGGGTCTCCTGCATTGCAGGTGGATTCTTTATCAGTTGAGCTACCAGGAAAGCCCATATATAAGTGTGTGTGTGTGTGTATATATATATATATATATATATACACATACATACATACACACATAACATGATGTATGTTGTTATGGACTAAATGTTTGTGTCCTCTCCAAATTCAAATATTGAAGTCCCAATACCCAATATGATGGTATTTGGAGGAAGGGTCTTTGGGAGATAACTAGGTTTAAATGAAGTCATGACAGTGGGACCCCCACAATGGGATTAGTATGCTTATAAGAAGAAAGACCAAGAGCCACTCTCTATGCCATGAAAAGATGCAGTGAAAAGACAACTATCTTCAAATCATTAAGAGTCCACACACTATTTGTGTCAGAGATGTTCTACTCTGCCTCTGCATCTTCATGCCATCAAAAACAGAACCTTTTACTAACCTATAATTTTGAGCTCAGGAATACCCTCTATTTGGGAGTATGACCTGGTTTTGGCAGGAAAAAGAGAAAGACTTCCCATTTTGTATGAAATTTGCCATATAATAAGCTACTTTCTTCCTTGATGATGCTTTTTCCTAATATCAATACCCATGAATTAGATTTCAACTTTTGTTGTCTTAAGCTTTTGATCCCTGCTGCCTGACTCACTCTCCCATCCTACACTTGTTAGTCTGAACTCTTTTGAGAACCAATGAGAACTTACTCCAGGTTTTTCTGGATCTCAAGTTCAAATCCTGCCTCAATGTGACTGATAATACTCCACATAAGAAAAGGGAACCCTCTTACACTGTTGGTGGGAATGCAAACTAGTACAGCCACTATGGAGAACAGTGTGGAGATTCCTTAAAAAATTGAAAATAGAACTGCTATACAACCCAGCAATCCCAGTGCTGGGCATACACACCGAGGAAACCAGAATTTAAAGAGACACATGTACCCCAATGTTCACCGCAGCACTGTTTATAATAGCCAGGACATGGAAGCAACCTAGATGTCCATCAGCAGATGAATGGATAAGAAAGCTGTGGTATATATACACAATGCAGTATTAGCCATTAAAAAGAATACATTTGAATCAGTTCTAATAAGATGAAACTGGAGCCTATTATACAGAGTGAAGTATAACCCGGTGTACGAGATAGCAAAAGAGACACTGATGTATAGAACAGTCTTATGGACTCTGTGGGAGAGGGAGAGGGTGGGAAGATTTGGGAGAATGGCATTGAAACATGTAAAATATCATGTATTTGGCAAAACTAATACAATTATGTAAAGTTTAAAAATAAAATAAAATTTAAAAAAAAAAGAAAAAAAAGAAAAAGAAAAATACTGAGTCTCAGCAAAAAAAAAAAAAAAAAAGAAACTAGTTGCCAGTCCAGGTTTGATGCACGATACTGGATGCTTGGGGCTAGTGCACTGGGATGACCCAGAGGGATGGTATGGGGAGGGAGGAGGGAGGAGGGTTCAGGATGGGGAACACATGTATACCTGTGGCAGATTCATTTTGATATTTGGCAAAACGAATACAGTTATGTAAAGTTTAAAAATAAAATAAAAAAAAAGAAAAACACCAATATAGTATACTAATGCATATATATGGAATTTATTTTTCAATTTGTTAATGTGGTGTATTACATATATTATGGAATTTAGAAAGATGGTAACGACAACCCTGTATGTGAGACAGCAAAAGAGACACAGATGTATAGAACAGTCTTTTGGACTCTGTGGTAGAGGGAGGGGGGAATGATTTGGGAGAATGGCATTAAAACATGTATAATATCATATAAGAAACGAATCGCCAGTCCAGGTTTGATGCAGGATACAGGCAGCTTGGGGCTGGTGCACTGGGATGACCCAGAGGGATGGTATGGGGAGGGAGGTGGGAGGGGGTTCAGGATGGGGAACACGTGTACACCCGTGGCAGATGCATGTTGATATATGGCAAAACCAATACAATATTGTAAAGTAAAAAATAATAATAATAAAAGATAATACTCCACATATACTCTACAATTGTTGCATTCTTTGTCAATAGACGCATCACTGAACAGAATATAGCAACATTTAAATCAAGAAACTGGCTTCTACAGATATAATCCTTTCCAAGTTTTGCAGAAATTTGGATTCCTAGAACTAGAAATGTTCTTAAGGACAGTCTGGTGCTCTAGTTTTCAATCTTCTTCCCACAAAAACCGTAAAGTTACAGAGATAGTTCAAGAACTCTAATTGTTTGATTCAAAACAATTTTTTGGACTATACTTTATAAATTTGTAAATTACTAAAAATAAAGCTCTCTTCAAATAATGCCAGATACTAAGTTTTAAATATATTGGGGACCACCAGTTTTCAAATTTTCTCATGAATGGCTTCACAATAAGTAAGTGACAAAAGCTGAGTGTACTAAATCACATTTATGCTAATAAAATGCTGCTATTGTTTATACAGCGTTCACACAAATTTGCAGGTAAGCTTCCACCTGAAAAACAAAAAGCTTGAAAAGTTTAATCTAATCTATTCCCCAGCCAAAATAAGAATCTCTTCTAAAACACCTTGGACACGATCTTAGTTCCCTGGCCAAGAAACGAACCTGGGTAGCCTGGACAAAAATGGAATCCTAGACACCAGACTGCCAGGGGCTAGAGGTTAGAAGCAACGTGACCCTGGTTCTTTCCCTCATTTGAAAGCAAGAATGCTTCAGAGGGCAAAAACTGTAAAAACAGGTACAAAGTTTGTTATTAGAGACATAGTATAACGTGTGGGAGAGCATACAGAGAAATAGTTTATTTAAGACAGAAGCAAGGCAGAAATACGTACCCAGAGAGAAAGGGTATGAGCAGCCTCTCTAATGAAGAAGAGCACAATAAATCAGACGGTAGGCAGAGATACACATCCAGAGAGCAGTGCTTGAGTACTGCATGAGGAACTCAGTAAAGAGGTGATTTAAATCATTATAAAGGATAGTCCTTCCTGGTCTTTGTTCACAATTGGCCAATTATCTTTTTTTTTTTTTTTCACACCTGATTGGACATAGGAGCCTCCCCAAGATGTGTGCTCAACTTTTTGCTAAGATGGATCCCACAGCAGAGGCCTGTGGGGTATGTGCTGTGCTTAGTTGCTCAGTCATGTCCGACTCTTTGCAACCTCATGGACTGTAGCCCCCACCCCAGGCTCCTCTGTCTCTGGGGATTCTCCAGGCAAGACTACTACAGTAGGTTGCCATGCTCTCCTCCAGGGAATCTTCCCAACCCAGGGATTGAGCCCAGATCTCCCACATTGTGGGTGGATTCTTTACTGTCTGAACTGTGGGGGTATGTCCATAATCATTATGGAGTGGCACCCCCTCCCTTTTTGACTGCCAAGAAGCCTTCCTGCACATGTGCAGACAGGGAAATCTTCCTTGACCTCAGGAATGGTCATCTTATCTCTTTACTTCAGTAGAGCTGTTTTTCCTTGGAGTGTCTGGGTGAGAACAAACCTTCAATTTTACTCCTCTTGACAAACACCAGCTGTCCGAACCAGGGGCCCATCTATCTCTTACCTCAGACAGATATCTTTCCAGCCTCTGCTTGAATCCTAGGGCCGTGAACCCCTCACTCTACAGCTTTGCCTATTCCACTGTTTCAAAGTTTGCATGTTGAGTGGACAGACATCTGTTGCCCTGTAATTTCTCACCATTGGTCCAGGTTCTGTTCTAGAAAAAACATTGAACCATTATAAATCATCTTCTGCATGGCAGCTCTTTGACTATCTCCTGTCAATTTGTGTTAAGACTTCAGTACAGTTCCAGATGAAAAATGAAAACTAGATGTTTGGCAAATAGGGAGGTGCATAGATAATTTAAAATGGATGCAAGGGCAGAAAAGATGCTTGGAAATGTTAAAACTGGACCCAATTTCAAGGACCATGCCTCTTAATGTTCATTACAGCATTGCTTGTAGTAACAAAACAGTTGGATGTAACATAAATGCATGAGGTTAAGTAAATTACAGTAGCATTGTATTGGAATATCATGTGCCATTAAGAATTAAGCAATGGAAGACTAATGTCATGGAAAGATTAAAACCGTGTGTTGGTATGAAAAATAAAAGCATGTTGTATATTTTTATACTTTATACTTTGTGTTATTAATATATATATATTTAAAATTAATGACATACATGTATATTGAAAAGACACTAGAAGGATATTAACCAAACTATTTACAGAGTCTATTCGAATGATAAGATGGAAGGTGGTTTTTATATCCTTCTTTTTGCATTTTTGATTTTTAACAAAGGTGTATCTCTTTATAATAATGAAAAGGAATAAAGGAATACTCTTTCCTCTTTTTCTAAGGGTGATAAGAGAGACTTAATTTCCTTCATTGTCAGAAAATACCAGTCTGCACAATTCTGATATGTTTATTCAACAACCAGTCAAATAAAGAAATATTGGGCTTGATACAAAACTATGAAACTCTTGAGTTGGGTGCTAACTGCGGATCCAAGTTTTATATTAAGCTGGGTACACCTGTTGAGGTCAAGCTCCCTTCCCCTGAAACTCATGGATTGCTCTCCAATTCAGATACCTGGCTGTATTCTTTCTGCTGAGCTTTGCATGTATTTGGTGCACTTAATCCATAAACCATTCTCAGCTTCCAAATGTGTTTGTTTCTGTTTGTAAGCTTTGACACTCCAGGGAGGTCTCCATTGAGACGGTCTATATCTCTGAGTATTGGTCACTCATTAATTCAACTCCTGTTATTTGCTACAGTTGTGAATACAGAGCAGACGTTCTGTAAATGTCAAGTGTGTTCATTGCCTTGACAACGGTGGTCCGGTGGACCTAAAGTACCAACTGGAAGTCCAGCCTTCTGTGCCAGACTCTGGCTGTGAGAGGGAGGACAGGAAAGAAAGTTGAGACAGGGAAGTGCCGTTGTGTGTCTGGCAGGCACATGCTCCTCTAGGAATAACTTAACAATCAATCTGCTATTGGGCACCAATGTTGACAGCCTAAGTGGGGCTACACTGGGTGACATATAAGCTTCTGTCTGCTATACGGATACAAATGAGCACTAAAATACCATACCATATAATCTATCCAGTTTGTTAACAATCCTCTGCCTCCCCAACCCTGAAACCCACAAAGGGCAAATGTGCCCAACTGACTGTGATGTCCGAGTCATTTAGTAAGCTGAAAGGGAACACAATGCAGCATCTCAGAAGATGAATATAAAATTACTATGAAAGCTCCGAAAGGGAAAACAATCATGAAACTTGCTGCAGCACAGAGTAGTTAAGCCAAATATGCAAGGGACATAAATATCATGAACATTTTAACATTTAAATATGACTTAAATAACGATGGTCCTGAAAAGGATTATATGTGACAAAATATATTTGTGTGTGTCTTAGTTAAAAATCATCACATAAAAATCAAGCACCCTAGAATCTTTACCTATTGAATTACCAGATTTTTGTTGTTGTTTGCTTGCTTGTTTTAATCACTCAGTGATTACCTATCAGAATTCCCAGGTGTGTCATGCTAGTGGTAAAGAACCTGCCTTTCAGTGCAGGAAATATAACAGATGCAGGCTCGATCCCTTGATGGGGTAGATCCTCTGGAGGATAGCATAGCAACCCACTCCAGTATTTTTGCCTGGAGAATCCCATGGACAGAGGAGCCTGGCAGGCTACAGTCCATAGTTTTGCAAAGAGTTTGACAAGAATGAAACAACAGCACGCACGCATGAAGTCTTTACACGAATTAATTTTGATCAAGGTGTAAAATTTACTTTGGTTACCAGTGATTATACACTCTACCACAGTATGGCCTGTTGAATGAATGTGGGATTGAGACGTTCATGCCTACATCTGTAGAAGAGTGTACATCTCAGTAGGGTTACAAGTAGGAGGCTCAGCATGCAGGCTAGCCAGGGCCAAATCTGGGGGACTTGTTTATTGGAATATGCAAGAGGAGAACTCAGCCTCTTGAGTATATACGAGTGAGATCAAGGCAAAAGAAACAGTTCTAGTCACATGAGACCTCAGTGCAGTGCTTGCTTATGGTCCACTACGTGTGTGTTAGTCACCAGGCTCCTCTGTCTGTGGAATTCTCCACGCAAGAATACTGGAGTGAATTGCCATTTCCTTCTCCAGGGAATCTTCCCAACCCAGGGATCGGACTCAGGTCTCCCTCATTGCAGGCAGATGCTTTACCATCTCAACTACTACTAGGAAAGTCAATGAAGTGAGTGATAGGGTAACTCACAGATGCTTTCACAGACAACAGGAGACACTGTTAGACTGTAACAACTGTCTTGTCATTGCTGATAAATTTTTGAAAGCTGTCTTGAGTTTCTAAACCTTTTTGAATGTGTTTCTAGAAATTCAAGCTTTGTAAGTGTGCTGCAAAGCCCAACAGGCTGGCATCAGTAGAAGGTGGACAATGAAACTTACCTGCCATGGCCCCTGTACTTCCATAAGCAGATTGTCCTTCAATCTTGGGCACTACCAGGCCTTGCAGAGGCTACTGGAGTGATAGGTATGCTGTTTAAACATAGTTCTTCTACCCGGATAAAAATATGAATGACCCCTTCCTGCTATTTGTCACTTCTTTGCACAACCCCCTCCACACACACATTCCAAACTAAGGAATCACTAATAAAAAAGCATTATAAATCCATTTGTAAGAAGTCATTTACTGGACTCCATAAATGACAAAACCCAAAGGCTAGTTTTTGAATTTGATTTCTCTCCTCTTCATTTTAAATGGGTTTGAACAGAAGTGAGAAAACTCTTGAAATAGCACCTGAGAAATATAATCTTCAATATGTCACTGATCAAAGGGGCCCATGAACATGCCCTCAAAGGTTTCTTTACAATGTTTAGGGCCAAATACCTGTGTTTACTACAGTCATTCTTTACTCAGGGATGGAATTTGAGGAATGTCTCTCACAAACCAAAATTCAATACTTTTAATCCTGTTCTCTTGAAATAGGATTAAAATTAAAGACCTTTCACAATGTATCAAGGAGAGTTTGAAATTTTATTTTATGTTATTGAAATTAAAACATCCACATTTTCATATGATTTTCAATTCCCAAATCTTGTCATTCTCCTCCCCCGCCTTCTTCACACGACGAACAGCCTTTAATCTTTGTTCCCAAATTTAGTCCTTGGATGTCTTTCCCCCCCTTTTTATTGAAGCTATTGCTTTGAAAACATTGAATAAATCTGGCATTTAAACTTCTCCAGTATACTGTCATATATTTCCTCTGCCAAGAGCCTAGAGGTTCATGTTAAAATATAGCTTGAGGTGTAGAAATTATTGCTAAGAAAAGTAAGTCATTTCTTTTTCTTTGCAAGAAACCCCTCGCCAGCAGTAGATCTAAAAGGACTATGCAAGCTCTTTTTTTTTTTTCTTCTTCTCTACAATTTTTGAACCTGTTTGATATAAAGGAACTTCAGGCGGGATGACCCATTAACCCCTTTCTCTAAGACAAAGGCCGTTGCTTCTGTAGGCCAGACAAGTTGATAGTCGCAGGCTGAATTCTCTTTGAATAGACTCCTTTTGGGCAAGTTTTAAGGGTCCTTTACAGTCAGTTCAGGGTTATATAGCATCTTAAAAATCCTACAGCTATTATCTAGTGTGCCTGATTTTAGAGGTGAGAAGAGGAAAGTAGAGCAGAGTTAAAGGGATAGTTTAATGTCATGAAGCTGTTTGGGGCAGAGCCAGGACTAGAATTAAGGCAATTCCACTTGTAGAGTTCATTTCATTATATAATGTTTTTCATGGGACACAAATAGAAGCCCTTAGTGTCCTCATCCTCATCCAGAGTCAAATGGACATGGGCAGTTAAGTAGCTGTGGGCAGCCTTGTAGAGCGAAGCTAGCAGAGAGGGCACCGTGGGACTCCTGGAAACTGCTTGGGGAGAAGAAATTCAGATTTCCTTCTCCATCCAGCTTGGCTACAGCATCCATAAGCGACTCTAGCTTCTAGGAGACACTTCCCTATAAAGGGTTGAAGATGGAAAGCTTCATGGGAGGCCACAGTTTCTGGCTTTGTGTAAAGGGACAGCAAGGTCAACCTGATTTGGGAGTCTGTTCTGACAGCAAACACACAGGTGGCTATTCCTTGGGACTCTTATTTTAGTATAGCAGAGATGAAGGCAGAGAGTGGCCAAAACAGCAACAGTAGAGCAGAAAGGGAGCAGTTGCCACAGGGACACAACTTTAGCACAGAGGATTTGAGCAGGTTTGCCAAGGTTGCAGAGCAGTAGGAATCTGAGCCTCACCAGTCTGGGTCCCCTGGTGGCTCAGACTATAAAGAATTTTGCATGCAATGTGAGACCCAGGTTCGATTCCTGGGTTGGGAAGATCTCTTAGAGAAGGGAATGGCTACCCACTCCAGTATTCTTGCCTGGACAATTCCATGGACAGAAGAGCCTGATGGGCTACAGTTCATGAGGTCACAGAGACATGGACACGACTCAGCGACTAACACTTTCACTTTCAGTCAGGGTCTGAAGTCTGCACCCTCCAGAAGAGAGTGTCAGGACCCATGGGGACTGGAGAAACACAAATGGAGTGGAACTTCCAGACAGCTGGAAAGGAAGAAACAAGAGTTGCTGAATTCCTCTGCAGACTGCAGTCAAGGGTTGACTGACCTTCCTCAGTTGCCAGGTAGTGAACACTTTTGGCTCTGTGGATCCTCCAGTCTCCATTACAACTGCTTTTCAATGCAAAAGCAGCAGTAGACAGTACAGAAATGAATGGGCGTGGCTCTTTGCCAATAACTATTTATAGAAACAGGCAACAAACAGGAGTTACCAACCTCAGAAACAGATCCTTGTAGCTTCAGTGATGAGAGATGGTGAAAAGGAATTGAAAGACTTCCAAAGAAATCAAGTTGTGTTTACCTTGCAGGGCTGTTCTGAGGATTAAAGAAGTTCCTACATGGAAAACACTCAAAAAAGCCCCTGGCATCTAGTAAATGCTAAATAAAATGACTGAGGCTTGTTTTGTTGCTACCGTTGATCACGTATAAATACACATATACATATACATATACAAATGGCAACCCACTCCAGTATTCTTGCCTAGAGAATTCTGTGGATGGAGGAGTCTGGTGGGCTGCTGTCCATAGGGTCGCACAGAGTCGGACATGACTGAAGCGACTTAGCATGCATAGCATACATATCTCAGTTCAGTTCAGTCGCTCAGTCATGTCTGACTCTGCAACCCCATGCATCAACGCACGCCAAGCCTCCCTGTCCATCACCAACTCCCAGAGTTCACTCAGACTCACATCCATCGAGTTGGTGATGCCATCCAGCCATCTCATCCTCTGTCGTCCCCTTCTCCTCCTGCCCCCAATCCCTCCCAGCATCAGAGTCTTTTCCAATGAGTCAACTCTTCGCATGAGGTGGCCAAAGTATTGGAGTTTCAGCTTTAGCATCATTCCTTCCAATGAACACCCAGGGCTGATCTCCTTCAGAATGGACTGGCTGGATCTCCTTGCAGTCCAAGGGACTCTCAAGAGTCTTCTCCAACACCACAGTTCAAAAGCATCAATTCTTCAGCGCTCAGCTTTCTTCACAGTCCAACTCTCACATCCATACATGACCACTGGAAAAACCATAGTCTTGACTAGACGGACCTTTGTTGGCAAAGTAATGTCTCTGCTTTTGAATATGCTATCTAGGTTGGTTGTAACTTTCCTTCCAAGGAGTAAGCATCTTTTAATTTCATGGCTGCAGTCACCATCTGCAGTGATTTTGGAACCCCCCAAAATAGAGTCTGACACTGTTTCCACTGTTTCCCCATCTATTTCCCATGAAGTGATGGGACCAGATGCCATGATCTTCTCTCAATGAAACTAAGTCATGCCCGTGGGGCCACCCAAGATGGGCGGGTCATGGTGGAGAGGGCTGACAGAACGTGGTCCACTGGAGAAGGGAATAGCAAACCACTTCAGTATTCTTGCCTTGAGAACCCTATGAACAGTATGAAAAGGCAAAATGATAGGATACTGAAAGAGAGGAACTCCCTAGGTCAGTAGATGCCCAATATGCTACTGGAGATCAGTGGAGAAATAACTCCAGAAAGAATGAAGGGATGGAGCCAAAGCAAAAATAATACCCAGTTTTGGATCTGACTGGTGATACAAGCAAGGTCCGATGCTGTAAAGAGCAATATTGCATAGGAACCTGGAATGTCAGGTCCATGAATCAAGGCAAATTGGAAGTGGTCAAACAAGAGATGTCAAGAGTGAATGTCAACGTTCTAGGAATCAGCGAACTGAAATGGACTGGAATGGGTGAATTTAACTTAGATGACCATTATATCTACTACTGAGGGCAGCAATCCCTTAGAAGAAATGGAGTAGCCATCGTGGTCAACAAGAGTCCAAAATGCAGTGCCTGGATGCAATCTCAAAAATGACAGAATGATCTCTATTCGTGTCCAAGGCAAACCATTCAATATCACAGTAATCCAAGTCTATGCCCCAACCAGTAACGTTGAAGAAGTTGAAGTTGAACGGTTCTATGAAGACCTCCAAGACCTTTTGAAACTAACACCCCAAAAAGATGTCCTTTTTATTATAGGGGACTGGAATGCAAAAGTAGGAAGTCAAGAAACACCTGGAGTAACAGGCAAATTTGGCCTTGGAATACGGAATGAAGCAGGGCAAAGACTTTTGCCAAGAAAATGCACTGGTCATAGCAAACACCCTCTTCCAACAACATATACATATACATATACATGTACATATTTATATATATTTGGATGGTAGTAGCTACACTCACACAAGTACCTACAGAACAACCTGATCTTTTCTAGGATAAAGTAATAAAGGGCAAAAGATAACACAGCCCATATTTACTCTCTCTTTGGACCTGTGACTAGAAGTATTTCACAGTCAAAATTATCACATTCCTCACCCAATTCTATTTAATTTGGGCATCATGAAAAAAAGTTTCCTGTTGGCAGAGATAATAAATAAAGAATTTCTGAGAGGAGATAGGAACTAGTCAGTACACAGACTCAGTTCAGTTCAGTTCAGTTCAGTTGCTCAGTTGTGTCCAACTCTTTGCTACCCCATGAACTGCAGCACGCCAGGCTTCCCTGTCCATCACCAACTCCAAGAGTTCACTCAAACTCATGTCCGTCGAGTCAGTGATGCCATCCAGCCATCTCATCTTCTGTCGTCCCATGTTCCTCCTGCCCCCAATCCCTCCCAGCATCAGAGTCTTTTCCAATGAGTCAACTCTTCGCATGAGGTAGCCAAAGTACTGGAGTTTCAGCTTTAGCATCATTCCTTCCAAAGAAATCCCAGGGCTGATCTCCTTTAGAATGGACTGGTTGGATCTCCTTGCAGTCCAAGGGACTCTCAAGAGTCTTCTCCAACACCACAGTTCAAAAGCATCAATTCTTCAGCGCTCAGCTTTCTTCACAGTCCAACTGTCACATCCATACATGACTACTGGAAAAACCATAGCCTTGACTAGACAGACTTTTTTGGCAAAGTAATGTCTCTGCTTTTGAATATGCTATCTAGGTTGGTCATAACTTTCCCTCCAAGGAGTAAAGCGTCTTTTAATTTCATGGCTGTAGTCACCATCTGCAGTGATTTTGGAGCCCCCCAAAATAAAGTCTGACACTGTTTCCACTGTTTCCCCATTTCCCATGAAGTGATGGGACCAGATGCCATGATACTAGTTTTCTTTTCTTTTCTTTCTTTTTTTTTAGTTTTCTGAATGTTGAGTTTTAAGCCAACTTTTTCACTCTCCTCTTTCACTTTCATCAAGAGGCTTTTTAGTTCCTCTTCACTTTCTGCCATAAGGGTGGTGTCATCTGCATATCTGAGGTTATTGATATTTCTCCTGGTAATCTTGATTCCAGCTTGTGCTTCCTCCAGCTCAGCGTTTCTCATGATGTACTCTGCATAGAAGTTAAATAAGCAGGGTGACAATATACAGCCTTAACGTACTCCTTTTCCTATTTGGAACCAGTCTGTTGTTTCATGTCCAGTTCTAACTGTTGCTTCCTGACCTGCATGTAGGTTTCTCAAGAGGTAGGTCAGGTGGTCTGGTATTCCCATCTGTTGAAGAATTTTCCACAGTTTATTGTGATCCACACAGTCAAAGGCTTTGGCATAGTCAATAAAGCAGAAATAGATGTTTTTCTGGAACTCTCTTGCGTTTTCGATGATCCAGCGAATGTTGGCAATTTGATCTCTGGTTCCTCTGCCTTTTCTAAAACCAGCTTGAACATCTGGAAGTTCACAGTTCACGTATTGCTGAAGCCTGGCTTGGAGAATTTTGAGCATTACTTTACTAGCGGGTGAGATGAGTGCAATTGTGTGGTAGTTTGAGCATTCTTTGGCATTGCCTTTCTTTGGGATTGGAATGAAAACTGACCTTTTCCATTGCTGTGGCCACTGCTGAGTTTTCCAAATTTGTGGCATATTGAGTCAACTGACACCAATTTGATAATTTACTGTGTGCCTGAAATATCTCACAACTGGCATGTTAGATATTAAATTGAAATGCATTTGCTCAGAAAAGTTCATTCTATCCTCAGAGAGTTATTCTCTCTATTGCTGTTATTCAGTGTTAGTCCTGGACTTATATTGAGTCCTGGACTTCCCTGTAGCTCAAATGGTAAAGAATCTGCCTGTGATACCAGAGACCAGGGTTCAATCCCTGTGTTGGGAAGTTCCTCTGGAGAAGGGAATGGCGATCCACTCCAGTATTCTTGCCTGGAGAATTCCAAGGCTGAGAAGCTTGGAGGGCTACAGTCACTGGGGTCGCAAAGAGTCAAACATGACTGAGTGACTAGCACACACACATTCAATATGAGAAATAGATTAATTGCCTAACTATCACTCAATGCACTTGAAGGTTTGGTTTGAAAATTCACTCATCAAACATAATGTATGTCCTCTACATGCCTATGATGTTCTAGATGCTGGAGACAAAACAGCAAAGAAAGCAAAAAAAGAAAAAGAAATTTCTGACCTGACATATTTAACATTCTGAGCATAGCAAAAATAATGATATGGTCCATAAAATACCTTAGGGAGTAGTTGTTCAATAGAAGTTAAAGATTGATGGAAGGAAAGGAATAAAAGCAAATGAGCAGCTCTTCATTTTTAAATGTCTCTTTTATTCTCCCTTCGTTTTTCTCTTTTCTTCTTTACTTCTTGCTGCTGCTCATCTGCTTCATCTCCTTCTCCTCCCTTTTCTTATTCCTCCCCCTTTTCCTCTTTTTCATTTCTTTGTTCCATTTTTTTTTCTTGAACTATTAATGTGTCTTTCAGAGTTGGCAGTCACAGGAGCTTGAACATCTTTTTTAATGAACATTTTCTAATTCCCTATTGAGGAAATATTTTTATTTTTATCAAAAAAGCTTCAGAACAGTTCCCTTTGTTTATATGCTGCTTTAAAGGAAGTGTAGCAAGTTTTATTTTTTTTTTGCCACCCCATGCAGCACAGGGGATCTTAGATCCCCAACCAGGGATTGAATCTGTGCCCCCTGCATTGAGAGTGCAGAGTCCTAATTACTGGACCATCAGGGAAGTCACAAAAGTAACAAGTTTATCCTAAGAACTTCCATCTTATTTTCTAACAGACTTTTTTTTTCCCAAAAAAAATGTCCTTTCTTCTTTCTGAATGAAATTGCTCAGATCCAAGTTCATTCTGTCTTTTAGCTCAATTGAATCGTCTTCCCTTGTATGTGTGTGTGTGTGCGTGCACGCTAAGTCACTTCAGTCCTGTCAGACTCTTTGTGACTGTATGGAGCATAGCCTGCCAGGCTCCTCTATCTATGGGATTCTCCAGGCAAGAATACTGAATTGGGTTGCCGTGCCCAGGAATAGAACTGGCATCTCTTATGTCTCCTGCACTGGCAGGCAAGTTCTTTATCACTAGTGCCACGTACCCTCTGTATGTGTGATCCTGCTTAAAATTGTCAGAATCTCAGACTTGAAATTCTAAGTGTTAGATGAGAGGTAGGGGAGGGCTGATATGCAAATATAGCAGGAATTATCTAACGTTTTCAACCACCTTAATGAGGATTGAGTAGTTTGATTGGGTGATCTTTAAATTAAGGTCATTGTAGGATAAAATACTTTACTAGTGGAATTTGTGACATCTGGTTTCTTTAGAGGGCTGTCTACCAAGTCTTAGAAGCTGGGTTCAAATCCCAGATCTACCTTTTGCAAAGTAGATGAGTGTGATTTGAGGAATTCATTACAGTTCTTGGAAACTCAATTTCCTCATCTGTAGACAGTCATGACAATATCTATCCATGGATTTGTAGGGAAACAATGCACATTTTATAGGGAAACAAAACTTCCCAGATGGTGCATTGGTAAGGAATCTGCCTGCCAATGCAGGAGACACAAGAGAGGCAAGTCTGATCCTGGAGTCAGGAAGATCCCCTGGAGGAGGAAATGGCCACCCACTCCAGTAATCTTGCCTGGAAAATTCCATGGACAGAGGGGCCTGGTGGGCTTATAGTCCGTGGGGTCGCAAAGAGTGGGACACGACTGAGTGATTGAGCGCACACATAGTGTGTGTGTGATGCTTTGTTCTATACAGGGTGTAGATGCTCAGTAAATGAAAACTGTGATAACAGTAGTATTTACAGTCTGTTCCATTCACAATGCCTAAAATAATCTCACCATGTAAGTGTCTCATAAGACCAAAACAGATATGCTTTAATAAACTGGTTCAAGAATGCCAGCACTGTCTTTAGGTCTTTTTCTTCATTATTCTGTTTTTTCTTTTGCAGTCTGATTAAAATAAAATATTTGCTTAGGAGAACAATGGCAATAAGGATGTATATTTGCAAGAAGCAGGAGTTAAAAATCTCTTATTATGTTCACTCTGGAGGAATTATCTGTTTATTTTGGTATGTATTTCAGAGACTGATTCCCAAATAACAAGACTATTTGGTAATCCAAGTAGTGGTTGCATATTTTTACTGGAAACATCATGTCTCCCAAAACATACTTTAGTTGAATAGTCAAATTTCCACTTCACAATGACTTCTTCATCCAATCTTACTGTAAAGAACTGACAGGCTAGACAGCACAGATGAGTTAAATTTCACAGTCTACCACATGGAACAAATGTTTGAGCTGCCACAGAATTAATATAAACACACTCTAATAAACCTTGAAGGCTTTCCCGGTATGTCTATAGATTTCTAAGACCTTAGTAACAATGCACTGGTTTCATAGACAGCTGAGTGACAATCTGGAAGAAAAGGTAATTCTATTTTTTTTTTCCTTACTTTTCCAGATGCATAGGCTACAACACAAAGCCCAGTTTTAAGCAGGACTAAAGACATTACTTTGCCAACAAAGGTCAGTCTAGTCACGGCTATGGTTTTTCCAGTGGTCATGTATGGATGTGACAGTTGGACTGTGAAGAAAGATGAGTCCCAAAGAATTGATGCTTTTGAACTGTGATATTGGAGAAGACTCTTGAGAGTCCCTTGGACTGCAAGGAGATCCAACCAGTCCATCCTAAAGGAAATCAGCCCTGGGTGTTTTTTGGAAGGAATGATGCTAAAGCTGAAACTCCAGTACTTTGGCCACCTCATGCAAAGAGTTGACTCATTGGAAAAGACCCTGATGCTGGGAGGGATTGGAGGCAGGAGGAGAAGGGGACGACAGAGGATAAGATGGCTGGATGGCATCACCGACTTGATGGACATGAGTCTGAGTGAACTCCGGGAGTTGGTGATGGACAGGGAGGCCTGGCGTGCTGCAATTCATGGGGTCACAAAGAGTCGGACATGACTGAGTGACTGAACTGAACTGAACTGAAAAAAATCACAAGTTTTTTTATAAACAAGAAACAAATCATGGCCAAAAGAAATTAATTACCATGTCTATATTGGCTGAGAAGAAAATGTTTGGGAAATTGGATCAATATTGCAGTGGAAGCTGGTTTACCATGCCTCAGAAAATTTCAACATTTATGATAATATATCTATAATTACCAACACCAACCTAAACCACATTTCAGTTTGTTTAAACATCCCTATGACTATTTTGAATTTTAGGTGATGAGAGAAAATGTGGAAATATTTTTACATCTGGAGCAGAGTAGTATTGATCTGGAAGATAAAACAAATATTGGCTCCTGGTCATATGCAACCCTCATTGACACATATTTTATTTGGTATAGTGTCTTGGACCAACCGCTTCACTTAGTGATGGGAACTGAAGCTAGAGAGGGAATGCAACCTGTCAGAGGTCATTATAGTTAGTAACTCCAGGATAGAATTCTGAGTTCTTATTACTTACTATTACTTTTCTTAATTTATTTTTTAAAAAGCTTCTTTCTTAAGAAAAACTTAAGACGTATATTTAACATTTTGTTATTTTCTTCTCAGAGAACCATCTTCAAGGCTCACCTTTTGGTTTTTTCATTTTTAAATTGTGGTAAGAACACTTAACGCGAGATCTGGCCTCTTAACAAACTTTTGTGAACAATACGGTATTATCAGCTGTAGGCATTATGTTTTACAGCAGATCTCTACAGTGTATTTGTTTTGCCTAACTGAGATTTCATACCAAATGAACAGCAACTTTCTGTTTTCCCTTTCCCAAACCCCCCATATCATCATGCTACCCTCTGCTTCTGTGAGTCTGACTATTTTAGATTCATTATATAAGTGGCATCTTGTAGTATATGTCCTTCAATGACTGGCTTATTTCACTTAGCATTAAGTTCATCCATGTTGCCACAGATGACAAGATTTCCTTTTTTTAAGGCTGGATACTACCTGTGCGTGTATGTGTGTGTATTTCACATCTTTGTTTATTCATCCATTGATGGAAATGTAAGCTGTTTCCATATCTTGGCTGCTGTGAATAATACTACAGTGAATATGGGAGTACAGATACCTCGTCAAGATTCTTTCTTCTGATATACACTCAAAAGTGGGATTGCTGGATCATACAGTAGTTCTATTTTTAATTTTTTGAGAAACCTCCATACTGTTTTGCCATAGTGTTTGTGTCACTTTAGAGTCCCACCAAAGTGCATTTTCTCCCTTTTGTACACATCTTTGCCATTGCTTATTACTTAAAAAAAAAAAAAAAATAGTCATCCTAACAGATGTGAGGTGATACCTTGTGGTTTTGATTTGCATTTTCCTGATGATTAGTGACATTGATGCCGCTGGTAGCATTTTCTTTGGAAAAATGTCTATTTTAGTTCTTAGCCCATTTGAGAAAACATCTAGTTATTTGTTGTTTTTATTTTTTATGTTTTGCTATTGAGTTGTATGAGTTCTTTATATATTTTGGAAATTAACCTTGTCAGATATAGGGTTTGCAAATATTTTCTCCCATTCTGTAGGCTGCCTTTTCATTTTGTTATTTCCTTTGCTGTGCAGAAATGTTTCCCTACTCAGTGAAGAATTCAGTGAATAAAAAGGAAATAGGAAAAAAGCACTAAATTAGAATTTCCATAAGGCAAGAAGTTTCATTTTCTTTCTATTTTTTTTGTAAACTAGATTATAATGAGAGAAAAATATGAAAAGCCAGAGGTGGTCAGTGTATGCTTTCTCTGGGTGAAAAACCCACATGGAAAGATGAACCATTACCAAGAGGTTGTTTGCTAATCATGGAGTCAGAACAAGAAAGGTTAGCTGGAAGCCCTCAGGGCTGGGGTCAGGAAACAATGATAACCTGAAATATCTCTTCGGATGGGCTAGATATTCACATTTTCCCCTCTGAACAACACAAAAGAAATCTCTGCAAGGAAGATAACTTGCTTTAACCAAACCAACAGATATGGAGTGCTCATTCCTTTGTTGGGTATTACTACAGTTATTGCTCTCCAGGTGGCTCAGTGGTAAAGAATCTGCCTGCCAAAGCAGGAGATGCAATTTCCTGGGTTGGGAAGATCCCCTGGAGAAGGAAATGGCAACCCACTCCAGTATTCTTGCCTGGAGAATTTCATGGACAGAGGAGCCTGGTGGGCTACAGTCCATAGCGTCACAAAGATTCGGACATGATCAAGCGATTGGGCATACACACACCACTGTTCGCTATCAGTTACAACCACTACTGTTTATATACAATTACTGTCAATTATATAATTACTACTGTCAATTATTATAAGCATGTAGTGCAGTAGACACTGTAATCTATTATTACATTTAATCAACACAATTGTGGGGAAGGGTATTATTTTCCTGTGGTTAAGTAAAACCATGGAAATTTGGAGGAATGGGATAGCATAGTCCTGGATTTACCATTGGGCTTCCCTGGTGGCTCAGATGGTAAAGAATCTGCCTGCAATGCAGGAGACCTGGGTTTGAGCCCTGGTCAGGAAGATTCCCTGGAGAAGGGAATGGCAACCCACTCCAGTATTCTTGCCTGGAGAATCCCCATGGACAGAGGAAGGAACCTGGTGGGCTACAGTCCATGGGGTCGCAAAGAGTTGGACACGACTGAGTGACTAAAATTGACAGAGGAGACCAAATTGATTCCATTACAAAAAACACAAGCCTCTTTAACTCAAGACTCATGCACAAAGTTTAAGTACAAGGATTCAGGGGAGGTGGAAAGAATAAAAACAATTACCTTGGAAGTTGAGTTTTAACAGTGTCATACTATCATTAGCAGTAAAGGAGCAATTATCACAGTTAATAAAATCACATTAAAACATGACAGATAAAGAAAGCACAATGGTAGAAGTTTAATGGACTAGATTCGCTGCCAGATTTTATATTGAGTGTTAGATTATTTATAGGACATATGTTCTAAGAAAACAACTGTTTCAACCGGAAATTAGCAAAGCTGAAGACGTTTTCCTCTTTGTAGCAATGAGGTTGTACATTATTCTGGTAATTTATATGCCCTAGAAACTACGCTAAGTCTCTTTCATTAAAGCATATGTGGCTTTCTAAATAATATTTATATAGCACTATTTTTTTGTAAATAGAAATTTCCATTTGAATTTAAAATAAACCAATTTTATGATATTAGCAGTAAGCGCTCCATGCTCCATCCTTCCAAGGAACCCTCTGTCTGCCCACCTCACCCTTTACTGACCTTGTGCAACCAATCCTTACTCTCTGGGCCATGCCCTTCCCTGAAACACTCTGTAATCTGCTCCCCCAAACCACTTTAGTGGTTGCTTTCTCTATTTTGCTTCTGTTATTGATTCACCTTAACCCTTCGCTCCTACCATTCCCTTCTCATACACTGTCACAGAGAATCCAAGTGGTACAGTGATTCAAAGTGAGCTTTGAAGTTGAGCTTAGCCAGATGAAAGGTCCAGCTTGGAAACCCTGCTCGATTACTAATCAGGTCTATGACATTGAGCAGTTAACTTCTCTAGACCTCGGTTCCTCATATATAAAGTGAGGATAATAACAGCTGTTTTGCAGGACAGTTGTGAGAATACAATTAGAGAAAGTCTGCAATGCTCCAAGTATCATGTCTCATACACAGCAGATGCTCCACAAAAGGCAATTAATAAAACTGCTGAAGGAAAAGTCCTTCTACCTGGAAGGCAGGGAAGGTCCTGGGAACCCCTGATGATCCAGACTATTCTAGCTGCCAGCTTGATCTGTACTCCTTCCTGGGTTTTTCTTTGCATCCCATGTCTCCAGCCCAGTGTTTCTCTTACATACCTCACCTGAGAAGATGAGAAATATAGAATCCTGGGCCCTCCAAGAAGAGATTCTGATTCCATTGGTTTTGTGTGATGGTGGGAGTGGGAGGTCCAGAAAACTTGTATTTTTACCACAAATTTTTCTGGTTCCAGACCAGGATGAAGCCCCCCGCCCCCCACCCCGGCTGTGATCATAGACTCACTGATTTTTTTTCTGGCGACATGATCTGGTCTTGTTGACCAATATAGCACCACACTGATACTTCCACATTTCTAGTCTTGAGGCTAAAACTGGTCTAGCCCTAAGATTGGTTTCTCTCCAATCTGTTTCTTTTCTTTTGCTTCTGTACTTAGTACCCTTGAAGGATTATTTATATTGACATTTTGGTTTGTGACAAGAGGAAAGAGTTTCTGGTTAGGATGCCTCCTGTGGGTTTTGCTCTGGTGACAAAAATCCCTCTTTCTCTAGGGTGTTGTTGTTGTTAAGCTGCTAAGTTGTGTCCAACTCTTTTGTGACCCCATGGACTGTAGCCCACCAGGCTCCTCTGTTCATGGGATTTTCCAAGCAGCAATACTGGAGTGGGTTGCCATTTCTTCCTCCAGGGGAGCATCCCCACTCAGGAATTGAACACATTTTTCCTGTGTCTCCTACATTAGCAGGCAAATTTTTTTTTTTTTTCCACCACTGAGCCACCAGGGGAGACCATTTTCTCTAGGATACATGGTACATACATACACATACATATATGGTGGTAGTTCAGTCATATCCAACTCTTTGCAACCCTATAGCTTATAGCCCTCCAGGCTTCTCTGTCCATGGGATTTCCTAGTCAAGAATACTAGCGTGGGTTGCTATTTCCTTCTCCAGAGGGTCTTTCCAACTCAGGGATCGAACCCAGGTCTCCTGCATTTTAGGTGGATTCTTTATCGACTGAGGCACCTAGGATAGTAGTTCTCAAAGGGTGGTCCTGACCATCAGTACTGGGAAAATTTTTAAAAATGCAGATTATCAGCCATTACCCTGGACTCACTAAATCAAAAACTCTGCAATCTGCATGCTTTTACACTTTTTATTTGGAGATAATCATATATTCACATGTCCTTGCAAGAGGCAATAGAGAGACCCCTTGTACCTTTGATTCAGTTTTCACCAATGATAATACCTTGCAAAACTGTAATACACTAATATCATGGCCAGAACATCAACAGTGACACAGACCGTTTCTAATTCCTTTGTTGCCCTAGTGTTGCCACATTCACTTCTTCTCTGTCCTCACCCCCTCCTTAACCCCTGGCAACCACTAATCTGCCCTCCATTTCTATAATTTGTCATTTCAAGAATGCAATATATATGGAGTCATAGAGTGTGTAACCTTTTGTGATTGTTTTTTTTTCCACTCAGTATAATTCTCTGGAGATTCATCCAGGCTGTTGCATCAATAGTTCATTTCTTTTTATTGCTGAATAAAAGTACATGTATAGATGAATCACAGTTTATTTAACCATTCACCCATTAAGGACATCTGGGTTTTCTTTTTTTACTATTACAAATAAAGCTATTATAAACATTTGTGGACAGGTTTCTGTGTGAACATAAGTCTTCATTTTCTTAGATAAACACCGAGGGAACAATTACTGCCTTGCATGGTAGTTGCATATTACATTTTTAAAGGAATTTCCAAACTATTTTCCAGAGTGACTGTATCATTTTACATTCCTATTATATATACATAACTTATCAAATTTATTGGCATCATTTTTGCAGTTTAAGTGAAATATAGAAAACTTACCTCTCTTTATGTCCTTTTATCTCCTTTATTTATAATTGCCTTGAGTATTTCTTCTAAATATTCTTAGAATCACATCTATAAAACAGTCTTATAATTTTTGCTTCAAACATAAACATAATTTAGAGAATTCTTCTTTTTTTTTAAGCTTTTTTCTAAAGAAAGAGAATTCTAGATGATAAGAAAAGCCTGTTGTGTTTGTCTAGAATTTTGTTTCCTGTATTCTTTCTCCTTTCTGATGTTTCAGAATATTTTCTTTGATCAGTTTCTTTTAGAGAACTTTCTTTAGCCATTCTATGTATGTCTGCTCAAAACAAACTGTCTTAATTTTCCTTCACCTGAAAATGTCTTGCTTTTCATTCCTAAAGAATGTTCTTTCTGGACATAGGATCTCATATTGAATTTCTTTCATTCATTCATTCTCTCTCTCTCTTTTTTTTTTTTTTGTCAGCACCTGAAAAATATTGTGCTACTTCCCTCTGGCTCCATGGCTTCTATGAGAAATCTGCAGTCATTGGTTTGTTTTACGACCACAAGAGTTGTTTTTCTGTAGCTGCTATCAAGATATTTTGTCTCTTATTTTCAGAAGCTTAATTATGATATGTCTCAGAATGAATTTCTTTGGGTTTGTTTTGTTTGGGGATCTTGCCAAATTTGGGAACTTTCTAGCTATTATTTATTTGAGTTTTTTTCATTCTTAATTTTATCTTTAATTGATTTTGTAAGGTATAATTTACATTTAATAAAAGGCACCCATTTTAAGGGTTCAGTTTGATGAGTTTGGACAAATGTATACACTCATGTAACTAACACCACAATAAAGACAACTAGCACTTCTATCTTCCCCCAAAGTTCCCTTGCCCCATATTATTTGCCCTTGCTTCAAAAATATTTGAGTATTTTTTTAAGCTCTTTCATGTTTCTCCTTTCCTCTGGAATTCCAATGACAGAAAAGCTAGATCTTTTTCAATATTAATAGTTCTGTGATTCCTGAGACTCTATATTTTGTTTGTTTGTTTTTTGTTTCTTTCTGTTGTTCAGATTCAGTTTCCATCTCTATTTCTCAGTTCACTGATTCTTTTCTCTGTCTTCTCTATTCCACTATTAATTCTATCCAATGAACTTTTAAATTTAAGTTATTATATTTTCCACTTCTAAAGTTCCATTTGGTTCTTCTTTATATTTTGTATTATTTTGAAAAGACTTTTTATTTCTTTGCTGAGGCTTTTGATTTTTCCCTTTATTGTTGTCTCAAGCACATTCTTCACTGCTCGTTGAAGCAGTATGATGGTTGCTCTAAAATCACCGTCCAATAATTATAACGTGGCCATAATCTTGATGTTGATTGTCTTTTTTCTTTTTTTCATTCAGTTGGAGATATTCCTGATTTGGGGTCTGATGAGTAACTTTCAATTGAAATTTGAACTGTGTGTGTGTTTTGGGAGATTCTGGATCTTATTTAAAGCTGGCTGGCTTTGCCTGACACTGCTCTAGAAGGGGAATGAGGGGCAATGTGTTACCTTGTTACTACCAGGTGGGAGTAGATATCTAGTTTCCCTACCCAGCTTCACTGACGCTCAAGAAGGGGGCTCCATAGTGCTGAGTTGGGTGGGAGTTCAAGCTCCTTAAGTGGTGTCCATTGACTTTATGGGGAGGATGGCCTCTTCGTTCCTGGATAATAGGTGAATGCCTGGATTCTCTGTTTGGCCTTCTCTGATATCAGAGGCAAGGGCACCTCATTACTGCAGGTGGTGATGAAGATCCAGGAGCCTTAAGTGGTCTCCACTGACATGGTGAGAGCTCATCACTGGCTGGAGGGGAAGAAAGTCTTGGCCCCTTGCTTGGCATCTTTAATACCACCCAGAAGAGAGCTTGGGGCATTTCATTCCAGTCTTACTAGGGTGAAAGTCTAGGTCTTTGCTGGCCTGGGCGAAGGTGTGGCTGGTTGTTTTTCTGTGGTGTTTTGCTGGAATGGAACTATTGTTTTCAGAATGTTTCTGTCTTGGTAGGCTGCCTCTTTCTGAATCCTTTTGTTGAGTTTTTTTTTTTTTTGGTCTGAGACCATTGGCATTTCCTGGTTGGTGGTTTCTTCTGCTCCAAGCCTGGGATAATGTGAGGCAAAAAGAAAACTCAGGAAACTCTCCACATTGTCCCTCCTTAGGTCTCAAGGTCCTAGTCAGGCTGTTTCTTCAGAGTCTTCTTAGGTTTATTACACATATGAAATGTTTGGATTTGAATTGTATTTAGTCAGAGGAGTAGGGAAAATACGCCTCTCCCTTTTCTTGGAAGAAAAGTCATCCAGCCTACATTTCAACAAGCCCTCGAGGTGATCATGATGCCTGCTAAGGTTCTCAAGAATCTGTGCCTTTTTGTTTTCTTACCCCTTTTCCTTCTACCACAGCTGTGGGGCAAAGCACTGGGCATCTGTGTTTAACAGAGAAGCTTGGGGTCACTGCTACTCTCTTCACAGAAAAGCCCTTCCCTCACCCGTGACTCCTTTTTCAGTTTCCTGCCATGTGTGTGCCTTACATCACTTTAAAGGGTTTGGGATAGCTTCAGAAGGTGTGTAGCGGGGACCAGCATGGGCTTCAGGACAGGTTAGACAGACAACACGGTCCAGAACGGCCCTTGAGTGCAGAGTTTGTGGCTCACACTGAACCACTTCTGGGCTGGAGTTTGTGGCTCACACTGAACACAAGAAAACAGGCAGAAAATGTGGTTCTGATTTGGAAATTATTCAGAAATGTGGCTAAAGCTTCTCAAAAACAAAGTGCAGATGAGACAGTCGTTCTCTAGAGATGGTCTCTAGTTGTCTGGTATCTGGTCCTGAGATGCTTTAGGGTGGGGGAAATATGAGGCTGTGTGAGAGGTAGACAAGGTGGGTATAGACCCCGTATTGGCTGATTAGCATATGAAAGACCTGGTCCCAAGTAGGATGTTTAGTACCTTTAGGAACTAACTAGCCCAGGGAGAAGCAGTCGGTAAGGTCTTCCAAGATGTCAAAACCTGAGATACAGAAAAGTTTTGAAAATTATTAATACAAATGTGGACATGGAGCCATAGAGAGTTTATAGGACTGGTGGGAAGTTTATAGCACTTCTCACACAGCTGGGAAGTGGCAGAGTCTGAATGCGGAGAGCTCCATGAGTGCATGCTAAGTCACTTCAGTTGTGTCCAACTCTTTGTGACCCCAGGGAGCCTTCCCCCGTGGGAGTCCCCCCATGGAACTCCCCCGATACCATGAGACTCCAGTCCCCCTGGAGTCCCGCCAAGCTCCTCTGTCCATGGAATTCTCCAGGCAAGAATACTGGAGTGGGTTGCCATTTCCTCCTCCAGGGGATCTTCCCGACTCAGAGATCAAATCCACTTCTCCTGTGTCCCCTGCACTACAGGTGTGTTCTTTACCACTGAGCCACAAGGGAAAAGAATGGATGAGCTCCAGCTGCCTCTGAAGATCCCACAGAGCTTCAGTTTGGGGCTGTTCCCTGGTTCTTGTCATTATGCTCCCCTGCCCTTAATGATCTCAAGTACAAATGGCTGATGGAATATGAAAACAGAAGTGCTTTTAAAGAGTGTAAAGAAAAGAATGAAACCTTTGAAGCTAGACATTGGGAGGTGTCTAATAGAATCTTGAGCCTGGTGAAGAGAAAGGCAAACCATCTTGGTTTGTGAAGAACAGTGATACACTAGATTATGCCCAACCTAGACAGTGTATTAAAAATCAGAGGCATCATTTTGTGACAAAGGTCCATATAGTCAAAGCTATGGTATTTCCAGTAGTCATGTACAGATGTGAGAGTTGGACCAAAAGAAGGCTGAGTGCCAAAGAATTGATGCTTTCGAACTGTGGTGTTGGAGAAGACTCTTGAGAGTCCTTTGGATAGAAAGGAGATCAAACAAGTCAATGTAAAGGAAATTAACCCTGAATATTCATTGGAAAGACTGATGATGAAGCTGAAGCTCCACCACTTTGGCCAACTGATACAAAGAGCCAGTTCACTGGAAAAGACCCTGATGCTGGGAAAGAATGAAGGCAAGAGGAGAAGGGAATGACAGAGGATGAGATTGTTGGATGGCATCACTGACTCAATGGACATGAATTTGAGGAAACTCAGGGAGATAGTGAAGGACAGGGAAGCCTGTCATGCTGCAATACATGGGGTCCCAAAGAGTCAGACGTGACTTAGCAACTGAACAACAACAGCAAGAAGACTATGAAGAGTTGGAGTTTATCCCCATCTCTACATGAAGGACTCAGAACAGAAATACAAGGGACACTGTGTTCTTAGGGACACTGGGAAAGCAGTGGTGGAATGCTGGTTCAGGACATGAATCTACTTCTCAGGAAATGAGAAAATCTACTTCACCCCCACCATTGTGCTTGTACAATATTCATATTTTTCATTATTTTTATAATAATTAAAACACAGTGTGATCTGGAATCATAGCTTCAAAACCCTTTCTTTTATATTGTTCTACCTTAAATAATGGTCTTTCCACATTTGTGAAAATTTCAAACATTCTTCTACTATACTCTAATGCAAGAAATATCAAAAAGAATACATTTGAATCAGTTCTAATGAGGTGGATGAAACTGGAGCTGATTATACAGAGTGAAGTAAGCCAAAAAGAAAAATACCAATACAATATACTAACGCATATATATGGAATTTAGAAAGATGGTAACGATAACCCTGTATGCAAGACAGCAAAAGAGACACAGATGTATAGAACAGTCTTTTGGACTCTGTGGGAGAGGGAGATGGGGGATGATTTGGGAGAATGGCATTGAAACATGCATAATATCATATAAGAAATGAATCGCTAGTCCAGGTTCGATGCACAATACAGGAAGCTTGGGGCTAGTGCACTGGGATGACCCAGAGGGATGGTACAGGGAGGGAGGTGGGAGGGGGGTTCAGGATTGGGAACACGTGTACACCCATGGTGGATTCATGTTGATGTATGGCAAAGCCAATACAATATTGTAAAGTAATTAGCCTCTAATTAAAATAAATAAATTTAAATTAAAAAAATAAATATCACACTATCTTTAGAGTATTTTTAACCAGATTCTAAATATCTAATCAGCAAGATGGTGAGAAATTCATTTCCAGTGATAAGGGAATGGGACTGGGTGGGAGTGATCCTGGTCTTGCACTTACAAGGTCATACAAGAGAATCAGGGTCTAAACATTTTATGAAAGATTAGGGTTTTTTGTCTTCCATATGATGATTACAAAAATATTTATTATTTAAGCTTCCACGATCATTCCAAAAGCAGAAGACTCCGTTTCTCTATGTCTCTTTAATGTGATGGCCCTGCCTCACTTTCACCAAGCCTAGGGACAGAAGCGGTGATCTTGGTACCCAGTGTACAGCCTCTGAAGATTAACAACCTTGCTGGTGAAGGAGTCAGGGCCGATCCTACTTTTCCATCAGGCACTGATTTCTCCCTTTCAGGCTTGCAGAATGTCCTCTGTCAAAGATATGGAATTGTTCTTCCAGCTTTCCGACCCCAAAGACCTTCTTTTCCCTTTTCCCCCTCTCATTCATTTCCTTAGTCGATTCAGATTTTCAGAGCAAAAGGTTAAGAAGGGTTGTGGTTGAGTGACTTCCACCTTTGATCTTGAAACTCAGCCAAAGTGAATCCAAAGCCTTCCCCACTTTAATGAAGTAAGGAAAAAAAAAAGAACAACAATGTAAATGAGTTTCTTAATAAACTACCCTACCATCACTCTCATAGACCAGGGAAAGGTTGTATATCCCACATCAAAAAGGTGATGCAAATCTATTCGGAGTGAGACTTGAACCTAAAATTGCCATCTACCATCAACCTGCTGCCTGCAATAAAGGACTTTGTAACAGACTAGCCGGTCATTTTTCTCATTATTCAATGCAAATATGTTACACAAAGAGAGTATAACAAGAAATAACATTTCAAGAATATCATACCACATTAGAAAAAAATTCCTAAATACCAGAAGAATGCATTTTTTTGGCTGTGGGACTAAAAACAGCTTGTTGGAACTCATCTTGTTTGTTAGAACTAAGCCGCTCTGGAATGATTTCTTCTTTTCCAATATGTAATGGTTCATTTCATGCATGGAACAACTGTAATGAAAACAGCTCTTTACTAAGTCTTTGCCTTTTGGCTTTAAATTGCAATTAAAATAACATTACTCAGATCTCAGTTGTCCCCATCTTTACCTCTGGTGCTTAGGTTGTGGTATCTATTGAAAATTTTATGCCTCAAACAGAAATATTTGAGAAGCTGAGAAAATCAATTTTAATGAAAGCATGGATGGGAGAGAAACAGATAGTATTCCCCAAACTCAAAGATTGCAAAATGCTTTTATTTTTATTTTTTTATTTTTTGCAAAATGCTTTTAAACAGAAGAAATAACCATCACAAAATGCATCAATAAAGGAATTAAAGACTTGGGAGGTGGCCAAAATATATAGTTCCAGGCAAGTGTCTAAAGGGTGTTAATAAATTTACATCTCATTATGGAGGACAGTCAAGGTTAGGTGTTTTGACCAAACAGGAGATGTTTGAAAATGAAACAGACAACCTCCGCATTGGTGAAAGTGGGGGTAATGGGCAGTTCTGGGACCACACAGGAATACTCAAGAAGAGAGCAGCTAACTCTCCACTGTCCAAAGCCACCCCCATCTGAGAGCTTCCCATCAGGAAGCTCACACCTCCTCTGCCACAATTCTGATCAAACTCAGCTCCCACGTCTATCCTTCTCCATTTTCTTCTTCCCCCATGACTACTACCCTTATCTAGGTCACTGTCATCTCTCAACTCTATTACTGTAACAGCTCTCATCTCCACTCCATAACTTCAATTTATTCACACTAGTGCAAGAATAGTCTTTAGACAGGTAATGCAGATTGGACACACAAATCTCTTTATTCACCCCTGATTGTCTACAGAATAAAATCAAGGTTCTTTAGAATGTGTTTTGTTTCATCTGCTCTTTTTGAGGCTTATTTATTTTGTATCTACATCTGATAATAGAGGAAAACTACCAGTGCATGTTGTGGAATGAAATGCATTCTCTCTGATAGTTTTCCAGAAAAATCTTTCCCTTTCATGTGACCCAGGGTCAGTTTACACTGCCCATCAGCACAGCTCTGATCTCTGGCAGACCAAGTTCCTTCTTGGTCTGTTACTTGTGTTTTCTTGCCTTGGTTCTTGTTATCTTCAATTCTCCTTCTCTCTTTTAATTTTTTTTCTTTTTTCTTTTCTTTTCTTTTTTAACTTTACAATATTGTATTGGTTTTGCCATATATCAACATGAATCCGTCACAGGTATACACGTGTTCCCCATCCTGAACCCTCCTCCCTCCTCCCTCCCTGTACCATCCCTCTGAGTCATCCCAGTGCACCAGCCCCAAGCATCCAGTATCGTTCATCAAACCTGGACTGGCAACTCGTTTCATGTATGATATTATTCATGTTTCAATACCATTCTCCCAAATCATCCCACCCTCTCCCTCTCCCACAGAGTCCACAAGACTGTTCTATACATCAATGTCTCTTTTGCTTCTCTCTTTAATCCTGTCTCTCCAGTCAGCTCAGAGATACTGCATGCTTTTTGCACTCTCTCCTCCATTTGTGCCTGCTAATCTGTGTTCCTAAACACTCTTCTTTGGACATATTTTTACACATTCTTCAGTTTAAATGTCAACTCCTTCAGGAAGCTCTCGCTGGTACTAACAATATAGTATCTTTTCTTACAGGATTGTATCTTTACTCCTCTACTGACATAGAAATCTCCTGCTCACCCTGTTTGAGTTTCTTTTGACTGTAAGTTCCATTAAGATATGGACTTTTCCCTTAAAAAAATTATTCTTGTCCATTTCTCCATCAGTCTGGAAGGACATCATTGTTGAGCTGTCAAGAAGAAAAACTATCATGTCCAGTTCTCTGACAGAACTTCAAACGTGTGGCTTTATGGCCAAGATTTGCAATTTCATATTGTTGGAGCATTCATTGACTCCCTGGGAGCTGGAACTTTCTATAAGTTTGCTGAGGTTGAAGCAAGAAAGAAGGCACGTGCAGATTTATACAGAAATTGTGATTCCAGGAAAGATTTTATCTTTCAGACTGCTAAGTTATTTGGAATATAAAGAGCTTTTTGGGGTTGAGTTCCTTGGAAGTCTGTCACTTACCTATGTTCCTGAACTATGAACTATGAATATCTGGGCTAACGAATAATCTCTCTTAGTAAATAAATGATTAACAGGTACTGTGAAAAAATATTCTTAACTAGCACTTTCACTGTCATTTCTCCAGTATCTAGCTCGTCAAGGTGGAACATAGGAAAACCAGTCATTATCCCTCAAAAAGTAAGTTGTCAAATTTAGCTGTGCTTCTAAGTCACTTCATTCGTGTCCGACTCTGTGCGACCCCATAGATGGCAGCCCACCAGGCTCCCCCATCCCTGGGATTCTCCAGGCAAGAACACTGGAGTGGGTTGCCATTTCCTTCTCCAAAGCATGAAAGTGAAAAGTGAAAGTGAAGTCGCTCAGTCGTGTCCGACTCTTAGCGACCCCATGGACTGCAGCCTACCAGGCTCCTCTGTCCATGGGATTTTGGTGATCTAAAAGAACATCATGACTGTAGGTGGTCTTCTGGGAATTGTTTTTGCACTTGATACTGTAAGATTACTCCATGTTATTACATATGATTCCAGCTAATTATTTTTTACTGCACAAATGTGGTCTTATATATATGTGTGTGCACCTGTACATGTGTGTGTATATATAATATAAAGAAAATCACTTATTCATTCTTCTGATTCAGGCATCTGAATTGTTTCCATTTTTTTGCTTCTCCAATTACACAGATATTGTTGAGCAAACACAGGTGACTCATCTGAGAACAAGCCCAACAGGCTTTCCTAAGCAACACTGGGGAAACGTGTAGTGACAGGAGCAGTAGTAATCTAAGAACCCACACAGCTATCACTTCAGGTTGCTATGACCTGTGATCATAACTACAAAGTGAATAGGAGCTTGTCACAATATGTAGCTCCTCTATTAAGGAGGTGAAGATAGTGAATGCTTGGATACCCTCAAAAAGAAAGAAAATGGATATGGCATTTTATTTTATAATCTTCACTGTAAAAGTTAATTATTCAAAATAAATAAGTTCTATATTCATTTGATTTTGGAGAGAGTTTCTCTTCTGACAAAGATAAAGAAAGTTATTAATCAGTAGCTCTTATACTTGGCTGCATGCTAGAATCACTTGGGAGAGATTTTAAAATTCTGATGCCCAAGTCATTCTATAAATGAATTAAATTAGCTTGTTTGGACGTGGACCCCAGGTATCAGTATAATTTTTAATACTCCCTGTGAATTTCAATGCCCAGCCAAGACTGAGAACCACTGCTCTAAGCCACAGTGGTGACAGAACCTGTGTGTTCACCCCTCGTACTTAAACGTGGGCTGAATATTTTGAAGCTGGGAAAAAGGAAAAGCTTTCAGAAAATAATAGTTAAAAAACATGAAAACAAAGTATAAATTAAATATTTTAAATCCACAAGCATTTAAAAAGCAGGAGACACTAAATAAAATTGTTTATCTGATACCAACTGCTACTGCTAAGTCACGTCAGTCGTGTCCGACTCTGTGAGACACCATAGAGGGCAGCCCACCAGGCTCCCCCGTCCCTGGGATTCTCCAGGAAAGAACACTGGAGTGGGTTGCCATTTCCTTCTCCAATGGATTAAAGTGAAAAGTGAAAGTGAAGTCACTCAGTTGTGTCCGACTCCTAGCAACCCCATGGACTTCAGCGCACCATACTCCTCCGTCCATGGGATTTTCCAGGCAAGAGTACTGAGAAAGTCCCCAAATCACCTCAATGCTCCAGAGTTCACAGCAACCATTATCTTAATACTTGAAACTTTTTTTGTGCTCCTCTTTCTTTTCCCTTTATTTCTTTTTCTTTTCTCTCTCTTCAAAGTACATTTTGAAGTTTTTTTTTCTCACGCTACCCACCCCAACCTTGGCTGTCAAACTGTGGAAGTTCAGTTCACTTCAGTTCAGTCGTTCAGTCGTGTCTGACTCTTGGTGACCCCATGAATCGCAGCACGCCAGGCCTCCCTGTCCATCACCAACTCCCAGAGATCACCCAAACACATGTGCATAGAGTCGGTGAGGCCATCCAGCCATCTTATCCTCTGTCGTCCCCTTCTCCTCCTGCCTCCAATCCCTCCCAGCATCAGGGTCTTTTCCAATGAGTCAACTCTTTGCATGAGGTGGCCAAAGTATTGGAGTTTCAGCCTCAGCATCAGCCCTTCCAGTGAACACCCAGGACTGGTCTCCTTTAGGATGGACTGGTTGGATTTCCTTGCAGTCCAAGGGACTTGCAAGAGTCTTCTCCAACACCACAGTTCAAAAGTATCAATTCTTTGGCACTCAGCTTTCTTCACAGTCCAACTCTCATATCCATACATGACCACTGGAAAAATCATAGCCTTGACCAAACAGACCTTTGTTGGCAAAGTAATGTCTCTGCTTTTGAATATGCTATCTAGGTTGGTCATAACTTTTCTTCCAAGGAGTAAGTGTCTTTTAATTTCATGGCTGCAGTCACCATCTGCAGTGATTTTGGAGTCCCCAGAAATAAAGTCTGACACTGTTTCTACTATTTCCCCATCTATTTCCCATGAAGTGATGGGACCAGATGCCATGATCTTTGTTTTCTGAATGTTGAGCTTTAAGCCGACTTTTTCACTCTCTTCTTTCACTTTCATCAAGAAGCTCTTTATTTCCTCTTCACTTTCTGCCATAAGGGTGGTGTCATCTGCATATCTGAGGTGATTGATATTTCTCCCGGCAGTCTTGATTCCAGCTTGTGCTTCCTCCAAGCCCAGCACTTCTCATGATGTACTCCGCATAGAAGTTAAATAAGCAGGGGGACAATATACAGCCTTAACGTACTCCTTTTCCTTTTGGGAACCAGTCTGTTGTTCCATGTCCAGTTCTAACTGTTGCTTCCTGATCTGCATATAGGTTTCTCAAGAGGCAAGTCAGGTGGTCTGGTATTCCCATCTCTTTCAGAATTTTGCAGTTTATTGTGATCCACACAGTCAAAGGCTTTGGCATAGTCAATAAAGCAGAAATAGATGTTTTTCTGTAATTCTCTTGCTTTTTCCATGATCCAGTGGATGTTGGCAATTTGATCTCTGGTCCCTCTGCCTTTTCTAAAACCAGCTTGAACATCAGGAAGTTCACGGTTCACGTATTGCTGAAGCCTGGCTTGGAGAATTTTGAGCATTATTCTGCTGGCGTATGAGATGAGTACAATTATGCAGTAGCTTGAATAATCTTTGGCATTGCATTGCCTTTCTTTGGGATTGGAATGAAAACTGACCTTTTCCAGTCCTGTGGCCACTGCTGAGTTTTCCAATTTGCTGGCATATTGAGTGCAGCACTTTCACAGCATCATCTTTCAGGATTTGAAATAGCTCAACTGGAATTCCATCACCTCCACTAGCTTTGTAGTGATGCTTTCTAAGGCCCACTTGACTTCACATTCCAGAATGTCTGGCTCTAGGTGAGTGATCATACCATCGTGGTTATCTGGGTCATGAAGATCTTTTTTGTACAGTTCTTCTGCGTATTCTTGCCATCTCTTCTTAATATCTTCTGCTTCTGTTAGGTCCATACCATTTCTGTCCTTTATGGAGCCCATCTTTTCATGAAATGTTCCCTTGGTGTCTCTAATTTTCTTGAAGAGATCTCTAGTCTTTCCCATTCTGTTGTTTTAACTCTATTTCTTTGCATTGATCGCTGAGGAAGGCTTTCTTATCTCTCCTTGCTATTCTTTGGAACTCTGCATTCAAAGGGGTATATCTTTCCTTTTCTCCTTCGCTTTTCACTTCTCTTCTTTTCACAGCTATTTGGAAGGCCTCCTCAGACAGCCATTTTGCTTTTTTGCATTTCTTTTCCATGGGGATTGTCTTGATCCCTGTCTCCTGTACAATGTCATGAACCTCATTCCATAGTTCATCAGGCACTCTATCTATCAGATCTAGGCCCTTAAATCTATTTCTCACTTCCACTGTATAATCATAAGGGATTTGATTTAGGTCATAGCTGAATGGTCTAGTGGTTTTCCCTACTTTCTTCAATTTCAGTCTGAATTTGGCAATAAGGAGTTCATGATCTGAGCTACAGTCAGCTCCTGGTCTTGTTTTTGCTGACTGTATAGAGCTTCTCCATTTTTGGCTGAACTATAACTCTGGAAAGATCTATAAAATTAATGAAATCTCAAATTAGGATTTTGCACATAAATCCATTTTCTTATCTTCTCAGTTGCTTTTTTTTTTTTTTTTTGATGTGTCTCCATGTTCTTTCCACATAATGTCACTTACTTTCACCACATCAATAACTCTGTTGGAAAAGAAGATAGGATCCTTCCTTCAAAAAAGTTTCAATTACAGCGTTCTACCATTCAGTGTTTATTTACCAAGTGTTTGTTGAACAGGTGTTATGGCTAGGTAATGAGAAGGGAAATGAACAAGGAATAGTACACAATCTGGTAGGAAGACATATTTTTAAGTAAAATACTTTTCTTTAAAAACTAAATTTTTGAAATCATGACACATTTACATGTTTTTAAAATAAAAAAGTATTAAAATATCAATAAAAATTCTCCCTTCCACCATTGTCTGGTTCACAGATACCCTCCAATATGTTGGCAGTGTTGCTAAGTTCACATGTATCTTTCCATAGATTGTAACATATATCGAAATATAAAGATGAATATTTATTTTTAACTCCCCTTTTTCACAAACAGTAGATTATTTCACATACTATTTTATATGTTAGTGTTTTCCAGTATACGACATATTTTGGAGATTGTTCTATATCAGTACAGAAAATCTTATTTATTATTTTATGTAGGTGCATAGTTTTCATTGTATTTTATTCCATAATTCATTTCACCAACCTCATAGAGAAAAAATTCAATTTTCCCCAATCTTTTCTTATAACAAATACAAATAATTTCATCATCTCATACGTGCAAAATCTAAGATAAATTCCTAGTAGTGGGATTGTTTAGTCAATGAACTTGTACTTTTGACAGATACTGACAACTCGTCATGTACTGAACTTATCCAAGTTTCTACACTCACCAGCAATATATAGAGGTGCCTACATTCTCACATCATTGCCAACACAGTATGTTTGAATTTGAATTTTTGCTGATAAATAGATGGAAAATGGTGTCATGTCAATTTGTATGACCTTTATTATGAATTAAATCAGGCTCCTTTTATAGCTTAAGTGTTATGTAAAGGGGAGAAGCAAAGGATGCACTTAAACTACATACGATAGAAGGTCCATGTGCCACCTGACCGCTGATCAGAATGGCCATCATTATAAAGTCTACAAATAATAAACTTTGGAGAGGAAACAAATAAACCAGAATCACTATGCTTTAGTCTTGAAACTAATACAATGTTGTAAATCAACTATGCTGCTGCTGCTAAGTCGCTTCAGTCGTGTCGGACTCTGTGCGACCCCATAGATGGCAGCCCACCAGGCTCCGCCGTCCCTGGGATTCTCCAGGCAAGAACACTGGAGTGGGTTGCCATTTCCTTCTCCAAATGCATGAAAGTGAAGTCGCTCAGTCGTGTCCAACTCTTAGTGACCCCATGGACTATAGCTCACCAGGCTCCTCCATCCATGGGATTTTCCAGGCAAGAGTACTGGAGTGGGGTGCCATTGCTTTTATACTTCAATTAAAAAACTCATGTTTATAAAAAACAAATATGGTAGAAAATGCAGGGAGGAAGATATTTATCATCTCTACTGCTGAAAACAAAAGTGCAGTTTAAGCACAATTCTCTGCAGTTTGCATTGGATTCTTTCTCAAATGCCTTTCAACTGAGTCATGCTGAAATCATGACAAAAACAAGATTTCACATTTTTTTTTCTTTTCTGTTCCATCTATTCTGCTGGATCTTTTAAAATATAACTTCTGGATTGCTACCAACATTTACAGTAAGTTCGGTTTTCATTCAGCTTATTTGAGTTCCTGTTTGTCCCCGGTTCAGGTATCTTAGTGACATGTTTACCACTGACTTTCTTCATATGATTTTTAAAGTTCTAACACAATATTATGTGTTTAATTCTTGCAAATATAACTGCAAAAGAGTAACATGTAGTGCTTTAGAGTTTACTAAGCGCCTTAAAATATCAATATATTATCTCATTTAAGGCACTCAAAGGCTCTGTAATTTACTCTTGAGAAATTGCCTCCATTGTAACACAGAGGAATTAAGTTACTTGCTGTCAGTCTCACAGCTAACCAGTGACATTTTGGAATCTATACTCAAGAATTCAAACTCCAAGTCCAGTACATTTTCTAACTATAATAGACTCACAGTAGTTGGTTGTGACAAAATATCTTTGGTTTTCCTTTGTCTCTGCACCTGTCTCCTGCATCCAGAGAGAGGTCATTAGAAGCCTGAGAGCAAAATCAGTGCCTGCTCCCATCTGCCTGACTTCCCTTCCCAGACCTCACTTGCATTGACTTTTCTCTGGGTCTAGCCGTCAGTACATAAATTCCAATCAGAGTGACATAAGGGACTTACTTCACAGGCAAGTTGGTGTGCAATTGATTAAAATTTCTTCCAGTCTCCTCCTGACCTGGTCTTTCTCTAAAGTTTGTCACTGCAATCAGGAAGACTGAATCACCTACCTTGTCAATTGGGACATTTGTTCTTTGGTCTCAAATAAATTAACACAGCCCTGAAAGAAACTTTTATCCCTTTGGTATCTCTCATCACCATCCTTTGAAGTGTTTTTGAAAGGAGCAGTTGAATCAGAACCTTTCATGCAGTTGTCAGTCTGATTCCTTGGAGGTCTAGACCTAAGGAGCATTTTCGGAAGAGCCTGCACACATTATTCTCCTCTGCTCAGAGTCTTTCATCTGCAGCACGGAAAGTTGTGTGTGAGTTCCTCCTTGTACAAGGACACTGTTTTATTTTGGTCTGAGTCTACCAACAACTAATAATTTTATAAAACGTTGATTAATTTGAATGAAAAGATGTTAAATGACCTCAGGTTCATGGGATGTGGCCTGCTCCTCATTATTATTATCATTTGAGTTTGTAACTGTTCCTGTCTGATAATATTGGTGATTTTCAATGAGCTCTCTTGACCACATCTCTCTGGACATTTAAGAAAATAATCCTGCTGACTAATGAGCCCTGTCTTTTTATAAGTGAGTTGCTTTGTGGAAAGCCAGAAAGACAATACCTTGGATTGATTAACTCCTTTACAGGCAATAAGCTGATCTAAGATTCAACGGGGATGTAAGGTGATAGAGACATGATGTTGGAAAAAGTTTGCAAAGCACAGTGAAGAATATTAAGCTGGAAAATGCTATTAAATTCAATGTCTCCCAGAGAATGAATGCTCTTTCATTTAATAACAAATCCCATTGTTTACCATGTTCATCTTCAGTTTCTCTGTGTTTTACATTTTTCTCCACAAAACTTTCTTACTTTTTTTCCCCTACCTCTATTTCCTCACACTTTCAAATCTCCAGACCTGAGTGAACTCTCAATAAGTATTCATTGAGTCAATGACTCAATGGATCTGAAGTCAAGGCATCTTTATCCAGCTCTGGTTCCTCTCCTTCCTCTTTGAGGTGAGAATCTTCTCTGCCCTGTACTTCACACCTTTCTGTTTCTGTTGTTTTGGTTCTTCCTTTTTTCAACATTTACAATTATGCAAGTCTTTCACATCTTAAGCAAACCAAAAAAATGGGAAGAGCTCTTGTTAATGAAATGTCTCCCCAACTATTATTCCATCATTCTACTTCCTTTGCAGTCAAACTTTATGAACTATCTCTCGATACTCACTAGCTTCTTTCCTTCACATCTGCTTTTTCCAATTCATTATCATCTTGCTTCTGTCCCAGTGAACCCCATGGGCCACTTCCCAATACTTATTGAACTTGTTTCTCCAGTAGCATTTACCACTGTTAGCCACTTACTCTTTCTTACTCTTTACATTGGCTTTATGACCCAATGTTTTTCTACTTGTTTTTTCTCTTGTTTCCTTTGGAAACTTTGCTCTTTTGCCTATTTTCATGCCCTCAAATATTGGTGCCCTCAAGTGTTCGTGTCCCTCAGGACACAGTTCATACTCTGTCCAGGTAGTTTCTCTTACTCTCCTGGGTTCTGTGATCTTGTTCTCAGAGAGCTCCCCAGACCTACTTGGAGAACTAAAGAAAGTAGTGTCTATTATTTTTACCCAGAGGCCTTGAAGCACTTCACTCTCAAAATGCTCAAAGTTTATGCTATCTCTTCCAGAATTTGCTTTCTCTTCCTTGTCTCCCAATGTCAATGAATGACCCTCTCATCCTTCCAGTTGTCCCATCTGAACCAGAAACATGAGTTATCAATACCATCCATAACCTCTCCTTTGTCCTCACCCCTTTATTGAATCACAATATCCTTTCATTTAAACAGTGAAAATATTTCTTCTTTCAGGCCCCACTGGCTCTGCCTCGAACAAGACACCATCCCCCATCACCTTTGTTATAAGGATTTTCTCTCAAGTGTTCTGTCCAGGCTTCACTCTTACTCTCGCCAGCCTTCTGTCTGTTTCCAGACACAGACAAACTGATCTTTCTGTAATGCAAATTTCATCACATCTCTCTGTACTTGAAGTCCTTGGTTTCCCTTTTCACTAAGTCAAATGCCTTAACAAGTCAGACAAGACCTTACAGAAGTCTCACGTGTTGTCGCTTTAACACTTGCTCCTTATGCCTCAGATCTACTCATCTTCAGGTCCCTTAGCTGGTACTTCCTCCAGAAAGTCTTTCTTAATTACCAGAGGCTGAATTGAGTCCTTACTGTGATTTCCCACAGCACACTAATGTCAAATTTGCAGTACACTGCAGTGGGCTTTTTATTCATAAACCCTCTGAATGTAAGTTCCTTGAGGGCAGAGGTTGATCTTTCTTATCAATATGTTCCCAGGATGCTTCCTGGCATATTCTAAATACTCATTCAATAAATAAAAGAAGAAAAATAAATGAGTCTGTCTAAATTATTTGAAACAGGTCTGATTAATCAATAAAAGGTCCAAGTACAATAATACATGTAAAATGATTAAGGTGGTCCACCAATAAATATTATTTCTTTTCTCTTTCATATTTGGCTTCTAGGAAATTGTTACTTAGAGCTGTGGAGAGAGTTAACTTTGTCTTACAGTGATTTCAATCTTTATACTAAAACCTATTGCTATTTAGTGCCAACAGAAGTATAGAATTTTATGGCTGCAATTGTCTTATCTATAGTTCAATGCCCCATGAAAGTACTGGAATCATATTTCTGGAATAAATTGAACTCTATTGAGAATGAACAGAATGTACTAGTTGCGGGATAACTGTTCCATAGAATGACACTCAGATTGGTTCTCAAATTTCTCAGTTAGAAATTCAGTCTGTTATCAGATGATTTCACAGAAGAAAATAATAAGGATTGGTATTAGCAATGATAAAAATATCTCACAGATGGATGCATTGACGCTATTTACTAAACACATGAGTGCACATGTATATTCAATTCAATTAGTATTTGCTGAGAACTAGAGACCCAGCATCAGATAATATAGCTATATAAACTGTAGGAAAAACATATAGAAAGATGATGTTCTAAATAATACTTTAAAACTGATGATGTGCATCTCATTGAAAAAGGATAACATTTATACAAGCCTTTTTTTGGTTATCTCATTTGATTCTCACAACCCTGAAAGAAAGGAGCAGATATCATTTTCATTTTCCTGTGCTTTGTCACTCAGTTGTGTCCGACTCTTTGCGACTGCATGGACTGTAGCTCGCCAGGCTCTTCTGTCCATGGGGATTCTCCAGGGAAGAAGACTGGAGTGGGTTGCCATGTCTTCCTCCAGGGGATCTTCCCAACCCAGAGATTGAACCCGGGTCTCCCACATTGCAAGAGGATTCTTTACCATCTGAGCCACCAAGGAAGCCCATTTTCACTTCAGACATGAAGAAACTGAAGCAAATTCTATTTATTTGTCTCTTTATCCTAGATATGGAGAAGGCAATGGCACCCCACTCCAGTACTCTTGTCTGGAGAATCCCATGGACAGAGAAGCCTGGTGGGCTGCAGTCCATGGGGTCGCTAAGAGTCGGACACGACTGAGCGACTTCACTTTCACTATTCACTTTCATGCATTGGAGAAGGAAATGGCAACCCACTCCAGTGTTCTTTCCTGGAGAATCCCAGGGACGGGGGAGCCTGGTGGGCTGCAGTCCATGGGGTTGCTAAGAGTCGGACACGACTGAGCAATTTCACTTTTCACATCCTAGATAACTTGACATAGACTAAGATGTAAAAGCAAAATTAACAAAAAGGATTATTGCCTGCTTGATCACTTCCATTTTAAACATAATTTACCTTTCCTCCTCATCCTGCAGTCATTTAGTTTATGTTGTAGAGATCTGTGTAGGCAGGAGAAGGAGGAGAGAAAGAGAGAGAGGTTGGGGGGCAAAAATGAGGGGAAGAGCAAGAATGGGGATGAAAAAGGCATAGCTCTTGGGATACAGTAGGGAACTAATCCAAGATCACTGCTTTTCCCTTTCTAGCTTTCATCTGAATATGTACAGCTACATCTTCTTCATTTCTGTCCTTAAATGCCAGAAAGTTATGAATAGCCTTATAAACTATCTTCCTGAATATGAGGGTGGATATGATTAATAGGTGATCAGCTTCTAGTGTGCATATGATTAATACTCTCCAGTCTGGATATGATTAATAGGTGACCAATTTTTATCCTTCCCTCTTTCAATGTGCCTTCCTGAATTCATTTCAGAGGCTGGAGAAACAAAATTCCTCATTTCTAGACTCTTGTATCTAGCTCTGGATACCAGTTAGATACACTTATGCAGGATTTGGAAGCTGGTAGTGAGGGGGGTGGTTTCACCCTTCTGCTGTTTCTGTGGGCAGTGTTGAGAAGCAGTGTGGTCCTGGAAATGGACACTGGTCTCTGAGCTCCTGTCTGATCACTGGCTTCATGGGTGTCCAGAGGCAGCTGAGATATTTAGTGGGTATTTATGATCCCTGGAACAAAGCTATGGTTTACAATTCTTACACTCAATGGTTCCATTGTAAGTCTCCTTTTTACAGCTCCTTTAACCTTTCTAGTGACTTTAGAGGCTTGATCACTTTTATATTCCTATATTAAATCCCTTTCTGTTTAAAATACCTATAGAAGTTTCTATTTTCTCTACAGAACTGTGAAAGATATGCAAACTTTTATATAAATTAATACAAAGAATTTGTTTTTTCCAACCAAATTTGCCCTAATTGAGGCAGGGAGGATATCAAGAAAATGTCACTGAAACAAAGAAAGTCCTTAAAGAACAAATGTTCTACTAACTTGCATGGGCTTCTGCAGTTTGCAATAATGAAACATGAGTTTGAATCTAGATCTTCTGACTTGGGATCCCAAGGCTTTTACTTATATCATAATATCATTTTTTTTCAAAGCAGTTAGAATATTACTTCAGTACCTGGCAAAAAGTAGAAATCAGCATATGGTTTTCCAATTGAGTTGAATTTTCAACATCTCACAGAATATACTTTAAATATAAACACTAGATAACTATGTAAAAAGCATTTATTCTTTTTGGAAACAAGTGAAGAAAATCCTTTCTATTTGGAAGAGCAGAGTAGACGTGAGAAAAGAGTAGAGATGTAAGAATTTTAAGTATTAGAAAGTAGTGGAAATTATCCTGTTAGAGTAAAAACAGGTTTTGATTATGAAATAAAACAATTCAATTTTCAAAGATTTAAAATAAATGGACATGTCATTCATGAAAATTATTTCTGACTTTTTATTTAAATTCTTTCTCATACCAGAGTTTATCGAATTATTCAGGAAAACTTCATTTTCTTTTTTTTTTTCAGAGCAATAAAGCTTCACAGGTAACACGGGCCTAGTGGATGTTGCTTAAGGTCATAGGAATGACCGACAATCTGGTAAAATTAGGTAAAATTGCTTTGAAAGTGAGTGAAAGTGACTCAGTTGTGTCTGACTCTTTTCTACCCCATAGACTGTAGCCCACCAGGTTCTTCTGTACATGGAATTCTCCATTTCCTTCTCCAAGAGATCTTCCCAACCCAGGGATCAAACTCTGGGTTTCTGCATTGCAGACAGATTCTTTACCACCTGAGACATCAGGGAAATTGCTTTAGCTATCCATTAAACTTATAGAATTCCAATTACATTTTAATGATATTTTATGCACTTTGAGAGCTCTAAGTATAAGATCTATGATAAATGTCATGCAATAGTTGTATGTAGTATATTATAGATAATTTAAGTAAGTTACTGTCAAAGGTAATAAGTGATATGAGATAAGTATGAACAAATACCTATGAAGATATGACAGAATCTACCCACAAGAGATAAACAAAGTGTCTGTTCCAGGTTTCAAACAGGAATGTGCCAGACCTGGGGAGTGAGAGCAAACAACTTTCTAGTTAGATGTAACAGACCAGCCCGAGTAACTCGAAATCATGATGTGCAAGGCAACTATCACACATAAGGAGGAAGTCATGTTCTTGTCACTATAGTATAAGGTACAAGGCGTAGAACAGATTGAGGCCAAATCACGAGGGTATAGATGGTATACTTTTATCCTCTGGGTGTAGATGGTCACAGAAACATTAATAAGAAGAGTGCCACTTGCAGATTTATGGCCAGAGGCAAATCCGGTGGTAGTATTAAAGACAGACAGGGAATTTGAAAAGGAAGTCTGTGCAAAGAGATGGCTTTGTCATTAATGATAATGACAGAAACACATCTGGAAAAGAGGGACTGAAACTGAGAGAAATTTTGAAATAGATTTGACCAGCTTTTATGAAGAGTTAGATGTGTGTGTGTGTGTGTGTGTGAGTGTGTGTTGGGATGTCTCAAAGATAATTCTGAGTCTCAGGCTTCTAGCTCGGAAGAACAAACAGATGGTGACACCATGGGTCTGAGAAGAAATGCAAGGAGAGGACCTTAGTTTCTGGAATCAATGACAGATTCACTTTTTAAAAAAATTTTATTTATTTATTTTAATTGGAGGCTAATTACTTTACAATATTGTAGTGGTTTTTGCCATACATTGACATGAATCAGCCATGGGTGTACATATGTTCCCCATCCTGAAACCCCCTCCCACCTCCCTCGCCATCCCATCCCTCAGGGTCATCCCAGTGCACCAGCCCTGAGCACCCTGTTTCATGCATCGAACCTGGACTGGCAATCTATTTCACATATGGTAATATACATGTTTCAATGCTATTCTCTCAAATCATCCCACCCTCGCCTTCTCCCATAGAGTTCAAAACACTGTTCTTTACATCTGTGTCTCCTTTGCTGTCTCTCATATAGGGTTATCATTACCATCTTTCTAAATTCCATATATATGCGTTAATATACTGTATTGATGTTTTTCTTTCTGACTTACTTCACTTGGTATAATAGGCTCCAGTTTCATCCACCTCATTAGAACTGATTCAAATGCATTCTTTTTAATGTCTGAGTAATACTCCATTGTGTATATGTAACACAGCTTTCTTATCCATTCATCTGCCAATGGACATCTAGGTTGCTTCCATGTCCTGGCTATTGTAAACAGTGCTGCAATGAACATTGGGGTACACGTGTCTCTTTCAATTCTGGTTTCCTCGGTGTGTATGCCCAGCAGTGGGATTGCTGGATCATAAGGCAGTTCTATTTCCAGTTTTTTAAGGAATCTCCACACTGTTCTCCATAGTGGCTGTACTAGTTTGCATTCCCACCAACTGTGTAAGAGGGTTCCCTTTTCTCCACACCCTCTCCAGCATTTATTGTTTGTAGACTTTTTGATAGCAGCCATTCTCACTGGTGTGAGATGGTACCTCACTGTGGTTTTGATTTGCATTTCTCTGATAATGAGTGATGTTGAGCATCTTTTCATGTGTTTGTTAGCCAGACAGATTTACTTTGAATAAGTTAGATTTGATGTGACTGTAGAAGGTTAAGTTGGTCAGAGATTTTATATATATATATATATATAGTTACAGTTATATCTAACTATAACTATATATATATCTGTAATTATATCTATATCCATATGTATATTTATATATATGTATAGTTTCCCTTCCAAAGAAATCCCAGGGCTGATCTCCTTTAGAATGGACTGGTTGGATCTCCTTGCAGTCCAAGGGACTCTCAAGAGTCTTCTCCAACACCACAGTTCAAAAGCATCAATTCTTTGGCGCTCAGCTCTCTTCACAGTCCAACTCTCACATCCATACATGACCATAGGAAAAACCATAGCCTTGACTAGACGAACCTTTGTTGGCCAAGTAATGTCTCTGCTTTTCAATATGCTATATAAGTTGGTCATAATTTTCTTTCCAAGGAGTAAGCGTCTTTTAATTTCATGGCTGCAGTCACCATCTGCAGTGATTTTGGAGCCCAGGAAAATAAAGTCTGACACTGTTTATCAGCCCTGGGATTTCTTTGGAAGGAATAACTCCAGTACTCTGGCCATCTCATGCGAAGAGTTGACTCATTGGAAAAGACTCTGATGCTGGGAGGGATTGGGGGCAAGAGGAGAAGGGGATGATAGAGGATGAGGTGGCTGGATGGCATCACTGACTCGATGGACATGAGTCTGAGTGAACTCCGGGAGTTGGTGATGGACAAGGAGGCCTGGCGTGCTGCGATTCATGGGGTCGCCAAGAGTCAGACACGACTGAGCGACTGATCTGATCTGATCTGATCTGATAGTTTCCCTGGTGGCCCTAGTGGGGACCCAATACAAGAAATAAGAAATGCAGGTTCAATCCCTTCAGATCCCCTGGAGGAGGGCATGGCAACCCACTCCAGTATTTTTGCCTGGAGAATCCCTTGGCCAGAGAAGCCTGGTGAGCTACAGTCTATAGAGGCAACTTCATATATATATGAAGTTGTGTATATGTAATGTATATATGTAATCTTGAATCCTGGTTTACAGATTATGGTGAAAGTTATATCTTTGTTTTTCACCAACAGAAAGATACTGAAGAAGTTAATGAACACACCATTGAAAGTGATTTCATTAGGCCACAAGGTATTTTCTTATAGAGGAACTGATGTGGGTAAAGACCATGAAGATTATCTTACTTCTACACCTTTATTTTCCATTTTATTGAACCATTAGAGGAAAGAAACTGGCAGAATATTTGGTTCAATTAACAGAATTATCTTTGTCCTTCCATTTATAAGATGTGTATGTGTGTTTGTGAGTATGCATTTACTGCAATTCTGCTATTGCATTGATTTTAATATCATTGACATTAATCTGAAAATGCACCTTAAAATATATAAATGCACCTAATATTATTTCTTATCCTTTACAAATGAATATTATTTGAATTCATTGTTTGATTAGAGTTTCATAATAAAACACATACCAGAAAACCTTCAAACTCTATAGCTTTGTGATATTCACCATCATTTAATAGATTTATGTTTGCAACTTTAGCTGGGGAAAAAAAAAATGTTTTTTCTTTCCTATAGTATACCAGCAATTTGAATACCCAGGTAGGATGATTTCCAATGAGTGCCCTTGACTGTACTGGGTAGACTGTTATCAATAATTTAGCTGGGTGTAACCAAAAGCATGTAGCAAGCTGTCTATGTGGTGAGATGCTGGATTGACAATGGGGATAAAATGGACGCTAACATATTGAACAATATAATCAGCCCCAGCTACACTCCTTAAGAGAATGCAGGCAGCCAGGCTTATATCCCTACCTCTACTCCAAAGCTCTGGCAAGAGGTATGTGTATCCTTCTGAGAAACTTAAGTATCTCAAGTAAAATACTGCAGATTCTTAACTCTAGGGCTCTCTAATAAAAATTCAGTTGGTCACTTAATCAGCCTAGAGTGAAATCTACTGCTAGTAAGCTGTATTGTATTCGTGCAGAGATATTTCTTAGATTTTCAGGATGTCAGCATTAAAAATGAATGGGCAGCCAAAGATCATCTGATATTTGAGGAAAGACTCTGATATTCAAAAAACACACTAAAACAAGGGAAAATGAGCTCAGAAAAAACACTTTTAAATGTAGAGAACATAAAAACATCAAAAGAAATTAAAATTGATACAAATAAATGGGAGAAGGTATTGTAATAATTATGCAACAAAGTAATTGTAATTCTACAGTCCATTAGTCAATAAACTATTTTAGTAATAAATTATTTTAGTTCATTAGTCCCGAACTATTTTTCCCCAAAGAAAATAAACGTCACATCAAAAGATCAAGAATAAAAATAACATAAGACTTCTCACATATCAGAAGCTATTAAACAATGAGACAATAGTTTTAATTATGAGTGAAAATTAAAATTACTATCAATCTAGAACTCTGTCTATAGCCAAAATATCAACTTTGTGTGGAGACAGGATAGAAATATTTTCAGACAAAAACCATTTCAAAAAATTGTCTCTCATGCACTCTTCTGAGAATTCTTTTGAAGGATATGCTCCACCAAAATAAAGAGCAAAGAAAAAAGAAGACGATGCAATATACAGGATGCAAAAGAAAAGAAAGGCAAAGGGAATTTTCAGGATGAAAATTAGGATTGGATGAAAATTATGAAAATTAGGACTAGAGAGTAGGCAGTAAAGATTAGAGCAAAAGAAGGGAGTTCCAGTATGGAATTTTTCAGGACAAAAATAGAATGAAGAGATTATTTAATAGGCTTGACTCTGTGGAGCTATTGTGTTCACAGACATTTACAATGTTATTATATGCTGTGGAAAAATTTCATTGTAAGGTCAAAGAAAAGTAAGAAAATGAAAATAGCTGTTGAGTCAACAGTTATTTGGAGAAGGCAAAATGGCACCCCACTCCAGTACTGTTGCCTGGAAAATCCCATGGATGGAGGAGCCTGGTAGGCTGCAGTCCATGGGGTTGCTAAGAGTCAGACATGACTGAGCAACTTCACTTTCACTTTCCACTTTCATGCATTGGAGAAGGAAATGGCAACCCACTCCAGTGTTCTTGCCTGGAGAATCCCATGGATGGAGAAGCCTGGTAGGCTGCAGTCCATGGGGTCGCACAGAGTTGGACACGATTGAAGCAACTTAGCAGCAGCAACAGTTATTACTTACTATTTTTTTTTTTCTGTAGAGATTTTATGTGTGTTGCTGTTGTTATTTACTAGATACTTTCTTTTTTAATGAATGTCTCTAAACTTTTTGTTGCTAAGAAGTTTCACCTAGTCGTCATGCTCCAAAGCTCTGCAGTCCTCTTCCCTCTCAAGAGTGTCCTGGCTTGGACGATGAATTTGAGAGTTACTCTATAAACCACTTTCACTTTTTTCTTCTTCTTAAACCTATTCCAAACTGCTTCAGCCCCTTAGACATTTCAGAACAGAATTGGAAAGAAGCTCTTAATCATCAGGTATTGGAGAGGGTCACAGGTTATTGGAAAGAAGGCAGCCCCTTTGCACTTTTAACTCAGCATGTCAACTCAAACTGATTATTTTGAAGGTGGAAGGAGTGGATGGATGGAGATTTCATTGAGCAAAAGTCATATTTCATATTTCATCTTCCTAGGCTAGCAGAAAAGTGAAAATGTCATAAGGATGTAAACTTACTTTTATATTCTTCCTAACTGCTTCCTGATTGGAGTCTTTTTCCAGAGTTAGTGGAGATTCTAGGAAACCAAGTTATAACTTCACATCGATTCCTTCTCTTTGGCCTTGTGAGGCCCAAATTACAAAACCTTCACCTGCATAAAGATGATTATTCATTCAATATCATAGCAACTCCTGACTCCTTTCAATTCTCTAATAGAGATCCCTCCTTTTTCTTTCCAAGCTATTTAAAGAGGCGGGAAAGTTGCTTTATGCCCCTCAAAGATTTTAAACGTGTACATTAAATAAGAATATGTATGAAAGATCTTCTGAAACTTGGGGAGTTATAAAGAAATATATAAGCATTTTATTATTTCCTCTGGACGGAGAAGGCAATGGCACCCCACTCCAGTACTCTTGCCTGGAAAATCCCATGGACGGAGGCGTCTAGTAGGCTGCAGTCCATGGGGTCGCGAAGAGTCGGACACGACTGAGTGACTTCACTTTCACTTTTCACTTTCATGCACTGGAGAGGGAAATGGCAAACCACTCCAGTGTTCTTGCCTAGAGAATCCCAGAGACGGGAGCCTGGCGAGCTGCTGTCTACGGGGTCGCACAGAGTCGTACACGACTTAGCAGCATTTCCTCTGGAACACATAATGGTGCACAGAGGCAAGTTCGCTTCTTCGCTTCTCCATGACCTACATGAAAGTATAGAGATTTCAGGGCAACCTGTGTACCGGGAAATTTCCTAAAGATTAGATAATATTTTAATCATTTCTGGCTGCTAATTTTGTGTTACTCATTGATTCTGTGTCTTTGCCATATTTAAAAATTCTGTAGAAAAGAAGACCATTGTTCAAAATGGGAAAAGAGAAAATATGTAAGTTAGAGAAGATGTCATAAATTAATGAGTCAAACCAGTGAAGATTTGGCAAATATTAATAACAAGATTTGTAGCTGTCTATGATTTAACAAAGTCTTTTTGATCAAATGCTAACAAAGAGTAGTAATATGTGGATGGAGATCTTTTTGTCTGACTGTCTCTCTCTCTCGTTATCAGGTACATTTCATTATTTTACATATGTGGTTGCTGTTTACCAGTTAAGAAGTTGAGCTATAATTATCTTTCAAACCAAATGTGAACCTTATTTTTGTAAATTTATTGTGTTGGCAATCTGATTTGTATTTTTAAAGTTCAAAAAATATTCTTGTTTTATTTGAAAGGCATTTACAGAACTTCTTTGCTTGTCTGAAAATGTATCCCTGTTCCTGTCACTTGGCTTAATTCTCCACATATGTTTTCTCACTTAAACTTTGCCTCATTTGGCTGTGGTTTTTTTATGTAGCCTTTGAAACCATCTCTAATGGAAAAATGCAGCTGTGAGCAAGATTTCCTAAAATGTACATGGAATTAATTTTCCAGGCATTTCATACAAAGGCCCTCATGTAGCTAAAGGAGAGATTTTTGCCAAAAGGAGTTTTAATGCAACCAAATGAAAGAGGGAAATGTCCAGAAAAGAGGTTAAAGGAAGTGAGCAAAGCTCTAATGCCCAAGAGAAAGAAGACAGGGGAGAAAGAGAAGAGAAGACAAAGATAAAAGAATGTGAATAATGGAGCAAGAAAGGAAAAAGCACACACATTTGTAGGAGGCAAGAAGAAAAAGGAAGACGAGCAGAAGAAAAGTGAGAGTCGGAGGAGTGGGGAATCTTTTTGAGAGAAAGAAAATTTTATCTAGTACTCTCTATTAAAGCATTTGCTTAAACTGATCAATAGCCCAACTCTGTCAGCAAAAAAATTATTTTATATCAGATCAGCAAATTTCTCAGTCTCTGAATTAAACTAATTGTAGTAAAAGGGCATAGTATTCTAAAACAGCAATATTTTAAGTGCTACAGTCAAGAACTTTTTTCATAAACAACCTCTCTGGCTTCATGTTGTGCTTTTATTGACACTCTAAAGTAAAAGCCTGAAACTACAATCTTTGAGTGTACTAATGAACAGCCAGTGAGCTTTTCATGCCCAGGGGATTATAAAAATATAGAATTGTGTGGTTGACTTCAACTACATAAACAACAGACATAAAGATGCTATTTTGTTGATTCTTTCTGTCTCAGTTTTTCACCTCTTATTTACTTGAAGCTCTCAAGACAGATGACAAAAATCTACAAATCACAGAGGAAACAAAATATATTTTTAATATGCATGAGAGAATTCAGTGATGTATTTTCCAGGATTGCTCCCAGGGAGAACATAAACTTCAAGTGCATGTGTAACACACTTTCCATAGTATAAAATATTTAACATATTAATATAATACAAAGAAGTTAATAATTTGTAACCATGTGGGACTATAGGGTTCATTTTACAAGTTTATAATTATTTTACATATACTTTGCTGACATAAATGGTTTTATAAATGACCAAATTAGCACAATTTCTTGGATGCAGTATAAGTAAAGAAATTATGTGAATGAATACTACATAATAGCTCCATAAAGGTCTATTTCAATGTTGAAGGATTCTTCACATGGAACAGAGAATAAAGAGAATAGTGTGACACAGCCTATTTAATGTTAGACAAACACCAAATACGACAGTTCCCAAATATTCCATCATTAAAAGAAAGCATCATAAAAGCTTGAAAGAAAGTGAGAAAAAGCTTTAAAATTTAACTAAAATACAGCAGTTTATTAATGTCAAATGTAAAACTGTGATTCTATTATGTATGCATAGCAGTTGATATATATTTTTAATACTCTAATTAAATTACCATAAAATGTAAAAATCTATCACTATATACAGTCTGAAAAAATTTAGAGATTCTAAAATTAGTTTGGTGATTTCATATAAAATAAACAGGTTGAAAACATATTTTCTCTCTTCTTGTCTGTTGCCATGTTTTTTCGGAAACGGCTGTGCAGTTATTTCTCTAGGGGTGTGCGTGTGTGCATTGTTCTTGAGTATTTGACTAGTGTCTAGTTTTGTTTAGTTGTTTGCTTTGAAAACTGTAATTTTCTGTGACAAAGTGATATGTAAATCTGATCAAAATGTGTGAAACATCCATGGTCATGACTGAACCTCAAGAAGAATAGCATCTGATGCCACAGGAAAAATTTGTACTCTAACCTAGAAAAACTCAGTGGATTAGACACTATGTAGAGTCCTTTTCAATTTTCATTTTTACTTGGTAGAGAGTCAGAATAAGGGAAGTCTCTTGGGGCCACTGTTGGGATTCTTCCTTCCAGTTTTATTGAGTTATAATTGGCATGGGGAACTTCCCAGGAGGCACAGTGGTGAAGAATCCACCTGCCAATACAGGAGATACAAGAGAGGCAGGTTCCATCCCTGGGTTGGGAAGATCCCCTGGAGTAGGAAATGGTAACCCACTCCAGTATTCTTGCTTGGAAAATTCCATGGACAGAGGAGACTGGTGGGCTACAGTCTATGTGGTCACAAAGAGTCGGACACAACTTAGTGATTGAGCACAGCAGCTCACAATTCACATACAACACTGTATTAGTTTAAAGTGACCACTGTTGTTTATGGCTCATGAAATCATAGAACTGATTTACCAGACACTCTGAATACCTTGAGACAACGTGAAAAAAACAGAAGAAACTCTTGATTGAAAGACTGGACACAGGACTTTTATTCTATTTTTTTTCATATTGGTTAATTAGTTATTTTAGGAAAAGTGAGAATAGGAGGATTTTTTTCCCCTTAAAAAATAGTGCATGTATTAAGAAAAAAGAAAACAGAAAGAACTGTGCTCTTATTAAAACTGTATTTAGTTTTCCCTAGCCAGTGGCAAGATTGATGATAATAAAATGTACTTTTTAATTGCAAAAAGAAAATATCTAATATTAAAACAATATTTGAATTCCTACAACAGTGGGCTCCCCTCTGAGCACCTCTGAATTTCTCTGCTTAGTACTTGCCAAGTGGCTTGGTAGCAACTTCATTCAGGAACTCATTTAATCATTCATTCATTCACTCATTTAACTTCAAGTCCTTACACTGGTCTGCAAGGTCTCACATGGTCTGTCCCTCCCTTACCTCTCTGATCTCTCTCCCTGCTCACTCTAGTCTTGGCCCATGAGGGTTCTTGCTGTTACTCTAACATGCCAGCCACATGCCTGACTTACACCCTTTGCTCTCGCTCTTGTCTCTTCCTGGGATTCTTCTCCCTCACATATTTCCTAGGCTCGTTTTCTCACTTCCTTCAAGTCCCTGCTCAAATGCCACCTTCTCAAGGGTACCTTCTTGGCACCTTAATGAATACACCTGACTGCCTTCTCTTATTATGTTTCTTCTTGATAGTCTTTCTTCCCTTTTCTTGTATATAAAATGAAATTTTCTTCCATGAAAATGGAA